>NW_019215831.1:0-4797 GCF_002532875.2 Varroa jacobsoni | reverse complement strand
TGCATGCCTACCTTATAGACCCTGTTACACATTGAAGAAATACAACCTGTTAATAAATATGAGTAATATTAACAATGTGTAAAAGCACATTCAAGCTATGATAACTAAACTAGTAGGTTTTTTATAGCTTAGAATTTTGGAAGGTTGATTAACCGTTTGTTTTGTCCGTTGTGTCTCATCAATGTGAAGTTACAACTTCTCAGCCTTTCCGCTGTCAAGTAGAGATGTTCGTCTAAGATTTACATTATTACGAATTGGCTGCTTTTACTACTTCACTTACGTCCCTTACTTATGAACTTCACTGGTAAACGCTGAGTTATGCATGCTGCTCTGTTGTATTTATCTTCGCATGGAAGACCGCTGTTTTTTGCACATTGGAAAGTTTTCATACGCTATAATAAGTCTGTATATTCGATTGTGTAAGTTCACACGCTATTGCTAACCTTAATATCTATTATTATCTGCTGTTCATACGGTAAACTCATATTAAATTATAACTTATATAAAAAAAAAAAAAGACACAGTTAAGCTGAAATAATCGATCTCTGTAATGCGGAAACTTATCACAATACACGTTTTTCCATTGGGCATCTTCTCGCTGCTACACACACAACGAGCATTTGAAAACATGAACAGTTAAAGCAACTGATTAAACTTACAGATAGTAAGTTCGAGATGATACCAACTCTGCCCTATTTGACGTTATTGGTAAGTTCAGTTGTCGGAACTGGAACAGGCTGTCTGAGTCAATCTTTGCCTGACTCGCCACATTCTAATTTTCGAGCTTCATAATCTGCAATTGCTTAGATTGATAACAAAAGCCGTAACGTGTATACGTATAACGTTTGCTATACGTGGCGTATACAGACTGAACATGTAATAATTATTTGAATTAAATGACTGTTGGCGCGTGGGGGAACCGAATGGTCCGGCTTTATAATCGGTGACGTTTTTGTTGTTAGTCACGAAGACACGTTACACTGACGCTGATGATTTACTGCAATACTAACAATCATCACTGTCGTCGTCGTCGTCGTATCAGTAACGTCAAAACTTCGCAAGAAAAATTCGCATATATTAATAATATTTATCAGTTATTATATTCATTTTCTGGTAAGAGCGGAGCTATAAATGTTACGAGAAACAGTGATAATATTATGAAAGGAAGCAGGTTGAAATCTTCAGCGAGCATCATTAAGGTACATTTGGGCAGAGTTTATCTAATAAAAGCGTTCCTGTTGACGCACTTGCATTTGCACCGATACGTTTCTTCGTATGCGTAACGTTGCTAGCTAATCCTTCACCGCACCACAAAAGCGAAGCATTGAACGTCTGAATAACAGGTGATTACCCGGCCAGTTGGGTCACAGTCATTGATTACTATTACTTCCTACGGGTGACTCTGTGACATCGTGTCTACTGTTCGTTACCCTACCTATTCTTAATAGAAATATATAACAGGTTTTCTAGCATCAAACTGTGTCGATGCTGCGCAAACGTGTGTCCGTGTGTGTGGCGTCTCTTCGAACGTGAATTAGGTTCATTGAAAGGTGAAAAGTTAGGTAATTTTTGCAAATTTCATTAGTGTATAATTCACGGCTTTACCGAGCCGTTATTTCTAGGGCTAAAGCGAAAGTCTGTTGTTACTATCGTTAAGATAGTAAATTGACGCTTAGGCCAGATCGACGTTGCTTTCAGTAATTCCGAGTGGTGGAACTCTGACTAATCTCTTATTGATAGCAGTCCAATTTACCCAGAATTTAATTTCCGCAGAACCCTAATTCGAGATGGGCAAGCCCCAGGACAGGGCATGCGAATCGTTCGTTAGAGTATATAGAGATAAATACCTGTTGTAAATGTCGACTGAAACAGCAGACTAACTACCGTTGGAAATCATGATTCGCTCTCACAAACGTTACTATCGTAGCTATTACTAGTATTATACGCGTATTGTACGATGATGGACCATGACAAGTTGACACGTTCGCACGTATTTTTCATCCGATGCAGCACAGATATTCTGGGTTTTATATATGGTGTATATAGGTTCTGACCCAGACCGCCTTTTACCAGATGAAGCGACCTATGCTTTCACAATATCTGTGTCATTAAATACACTTAGCAAAATCTTTGCTTTAGCGAATAAGGTTAGGATCTGTCAAAATAATGAACCCTTCGTTTGTCACATGAAGCTCAGATAACGTTTCATAAGGTTCGAACTCAGTTCGGGATCAACATTCGATGTAATTTCTACCAGACACCTCAGAAAATCAGACGTCTGTTCTCAAATTGAAAGCAATAACGATATTATTATTTACCAATTTGGCAATGGTTTTTTAGTCCGAGCAGGTAATGGCGAGAAACGTAACGACCTCACCTTGAGTTCGGTGAAGGCTGAGTCCGAGAGCTTGTGCAGGCCCCTACGTGACTTGACGGCTACCAGCAAGATGTTAGTGACAGCGCTGCTGCTAGCTTTGCTGTCGCTGCTCAGTCAGAGTCTTGCGTATGAACCTGTGAACGGCCGTGCCCTATACGAAGATATGCTGAACAAAGGCTCATTGTACGGAGACTGTTGGACCAGCGCGATAGCGATCGTAAATAATAGTTGTGCCATTATTCATCCGCCTCCAGACGTCGAGGCTTACTCTACACTCGCTCTGTACAGCTGTTTCATTGAGAAGTTCGAGAAACGACGGATTCAGTGCGGTGACAACAAGCACACCATTAAATGCCCGGAGTTCCAGAAAGAACTTCGGGATGACTTACATCGTCAAGTGTACACCGTATTTTTAGGAATACGGAGGATGTTCTGTGAACACTGGAGGGTCAAGGTAATTGAAGCTAGCAGCAGACAAACGGAGGCGCCCTGGGAGGGCAGGACCTACATATATGATCAAGGTGATACAACCCAGAATAGGACCGAACAGATATCCGTCAATAAAATTTGGATGAACAAATGCACAGACCCAAAAATATGGGGCAATCTAATCGAAGTGATCGCAGAACTGACCAACGAGGTGCGGAAGTTAATGATGACGATTTACAATCAAGTTTCGTATGGTCTAAACCTGTACGTAGAAGCCTTATGTATGGAAGCATGGCAGAACATTCCCTATAGCGTACTAAAAGAATTAAGCAAATTTCACGACCGTCTGATTATGTTCTGCAGTCCGGTTCGGAGATGCCTGTACATACTCTACGACGTGACAAATAACTTACTTGAAATTATAGCGCTAATCAGAAAAACTCTACGGCCGACGATTTGGTATTGCACGAACTACATAGCAATAGGGTGGCGCCAGGCTACTGAGCTTATACGAATTTCGGTGCCGCTCTGGATACAGTTTCCTCAGATCGTTCGCACCGATGTGCGGACATGTCCAGAAAAACCGTTTAATATGTCCATGAAGACGATAGGGCTCATAGCAAGGTTTGAATCAATCGTCGCGCATACCTGGGCCTCAGATTTGCTTCGAATCTTCTGGAACTATCGGGAAGCGAAGGGTGACCCAAATCGTAAGATCGATATAATGCTGATAATGCTTGTATCTGCTAGCTACGCTTTTGAGAATAAAGTAATTGCCTATTCCCTGAAGAACTGTGCAAATGTCGGCGAAACCCATAGCCAGGCGGTGCAATACATCAAGGAAAATCACCGTGCCTCGAGAGCTCTCGTCATCTTATTAATGTTGACCTTATTGTTGTTGGATATCATGTTGAGATTACTTGGGAATCCTGACGAGTCCACTTGCATTAGCCCGGGCAGTCCCATTGTGCGCGAAAGCATACCCACTTCAACAACTGCCGCCGATGACACACCAGCCAAGAATACTTCGCCTCCTGAAGAAAACTAAATTACCTGATTATCCAACGCTAACCTCGGAAGGGTCCATCTAACCTGTACTCTTTTACGCTGTCGGTCGCCGACCTAGCAGTTTTGGATCCTTTCAGCATTGCACTCGGTCCAATATTAGTGTGAATCAAGATTATTTTAATAAAATCAACTGGCGGTAATCATATCACGATAAGATGCTTTTTTTTTCTTTCGATGTAACTTCTATGGATGTCGCAGTTCAGGTAGCATACGAATGATCTAAACCGACCCACTCACATATATATGGTGTGTATTATACATCTTAGTAGCCCCATTTGAGACGATGCTAGCAGTCGGGTTATGTGCTGCAGTTACTGAATGGCTTTAGTGTTATGTAGTAAATGTGCTACAGCCTGTTCTGACGTCGTCTGCTATAAGTGGAGCACGTAACGCTGCATAGCTTAGCGTACTCGTACGTAATCGACCTAAATTAATATATAATGAGAGACAATGCTGCACAAAACAATTTCACCTTACCGACAAAAGACGATCAGTGACAGTCACCTGAATTAATAGAAACCCATGAAAAATTATTTTTTCTCTCTTCTTTTCTCTTCTGAAAAATATTACATATATACAGTTATCACAATTAATTAATAATGAAATGAAAATAATAAAATGGTAATTGAACTTCCAACTACTACATGTTGCGAATATGAGCAATTATACTCGGTTCCTATCGCCTTCGTTGATGATGTACGAACGAGGACCAATGCAGTGACTGTCGCTCACACTGGCCTGAACACCGAGAGTTTAGCTTTGTTCTTTTGAATCGGGTAATCATAATTGTTTAGGCCACTGCATGAGCCTAATCGTGTAGTGAATGCCTGAAATGTTAATTTAGTAATCGCTTAACCTAAACAACCATTTATGTCCACCAATAGAATATTACACAAGTGTCAATTAATAAACCTCGTACATCA
>NW_019215830.1:0-4797 GCF_002532875.2 Varroa jacobsoni | reverse complement strand
AGTTTCGCATATAGATATATGGTCGAGCAAATTTCGGTCGAGAATTCGATTTCCCTGATAATTTTGACTTCGACCTTTTAAAGTACAGAGGTTGCTGAAGATCGTGATCTCGACCGCCTTTAGAAGAATAGACTTCACATTGTCGATTAGTTTGATTTTTTTTTTAAAGATACTGACCCTAATCGCTTTGATTATTTGGATTTTGACCTTCTTAGTGACCGAATCATTGATCTTTTGGAGCCACGTTAAATCTGTTGTTTTGATGAAATTCTTACGCGTAGATACCTTGCTCTTTTAGAACAACAAAAACTCGATCTGTTTTGTGAACACTTATGGTATTTCTTTTTAGGCGCGGCGTCGTACTCTTGCTGAGGACCTATATCTTATGAAGGCTTGTCGAAGACCTGCTTCCAAATTAGCTGGTAGTTTGCTTTCCAATACTGCAGCGTTTCCAGAGGCTACCTGGTTAGCTGTCGTCCTACTAGTCACCCAAGAGGTTGGATTCACTTAATGAGTGCAACCCGGTAGATCCATACTGCCTCTTATAAAAAAAAGGGTTATTATAGCACTGTCGGTGCAATTTTCATAAGACCAAATCAGATCTATGGAAACCGATTGGCAATGTCGGGCGAGATACGATATTTGGATTATTGTCTGTCTCCACTTTAGAACGCTCAGCGTGAACAGTCTAATTGCATAATGGGTTGTAGTCATTCGCGTATTATCTAAACTGCAAACGTTCATGGAGAACCTTTGTCATTCTTGCTACTCTGGATTAACGAAGCTGATTAATCGCTCAGGTGCGCTGCGATATTGATTTTTTTTTGTTCTAGCGATTTATTTTCGGTGGCTTAACAAATTGAAGTGTAGCGGATGATATACGAAAACGTTTTAAATCGACTTAAGTTTTAAATCGACGCAGTCAACACATTGTCCTTTCCCCAGTCGCACGAACGCGTTCCACGTCGAAAGTGATCTACGTCTATTTAGTTCGAAAGATAACTGAATAACAGCGTCGGCTCTATTTATGCTTTTATTGATTGGTAGAGGATCCAGCTGGTTGCGGTCCGTTCCGCGCCATTATCTCTGCGAGGCGTTCAGGCGCCTGATAGCAGCAGACTTTTTGATTACCTCAGATAAGTAAAAACAAATTCTTAGTGTACGAAATATATGCACAGTTATATATTTGTGCCATCCATCTACAAGTCTGCTGTGCTTGACCCGTACTTGAGGATATTCTTTATTTAACTCAATCTACTTCTGCGAAAAATTCTAAAGCTGGCTATGTTCTAATTATAACCGCATATCTATAATGAATGATAAGAATCTCACTTCAACTTCAATTATCATATTGCACGGTTGTCTGAGCCATAAGACGAGCTTCATAGGTTCCATTAGAGCTTTCCAACAATTGCACCCCTCAAAGATTCGTGGATCGGCAATCTTCTCATTGTCATTTGCACTCGCCGTATTCTCTGCCTGTCCGTCTGAAAAGTAATGCGGCACGCTACATTTTTTAAATTTTTATGCTTCTCACAATACTATGTATTAATGTTGTGTGATCAATGAGCTCAGCCATTTAGCTTAATTAAAACCTACTCTGCTAGAGCTGAAACCAATCGCAAGGTTTTAATAAGCTCTCAGTTTACAACAAACGATTCGGCGCTAGCTTTAGATAAATTTGATTACAGCGTTAGCGAAAGCAGTTTCCAATTTAATTATTTATGTGGTTTCCATACATTCCATTGGCTTTTAGTTCTACTATGTTGTATGATACGCTATTTTTTTCAAAGGATTTGCGTGCAATGAGCCAACAGACTGAGCGCAGCAAGCAAATGTAAAGGCAAAGAATTAACACTTATACCGCTGGAAAAAAATCTAGAAATAGTCTATGGTAAGCAACCCGAGAAGTGCATCATCCAGTTCAAGAAAAAATAAAAGGAATAGCTTTAATAAACATGTAAGGCAATACATTTCAAGTTACGCGAATGTCATCAATATTTGATTACAAATAAATATATACACGTCAATCTCAGTTATGTCGTCTTCATTAATACCACACATATGCCTGTCCACCGTGTACCGGTAAACATATTGATAATGATGATCTACATAATCTAATTTTATTGAAATAAGTAAAATATAGTATTAACTAAATACTTGGAAGGAAGTCATCTAAGCTGGTATATTTTCTACGCATGTTGACTATTCACATGTTGTTGCAACAGTATCGGCTCACTTCTATATTGAGCTGTTAATAGGTGCTACTTATATTCCCGAAAATAGATTGGTTCCTCCTGGCGTTTTAAAAGATTAGTTGTATGGTTCCAGGAAATAACTTTGATAAAATGCCAACGGTGTCGGTGTACTAGAAGAATTGCGTAACATAGCGAGCTTGTAGTCCATGCACCAAATTTTACACTCACATTATTGCACCGTAAAGTGATAAGTGCTCTGAAACTGTTGCACCAGAAATTGTTCCTCTGATTTTTGAGTGTCTCGAATAAATATGCTGATTTTTTGCAATTTGTATAGTGTCCTTTCTCTGCAGACGCTGCAAAAAGTATAAATCAAAATATATACTTAGATACAAAGTCAATGCATTAAGTAGACATCACACGAAATAACGCATAGTCTATAATGCAGAGGCATGGACAGGGGACACACGGAAGCGGAAGTGAAAAATAAGGAAAACTACTTTAAGGGAACAATGTTTTATATACATAAAATTCATATTTTTTTTAGTGTACGTTATTCTCGTTACTAAATTATTAAACTGAACTGTTGCATAAAGCAATAGTTAAAGGTTTTTTATGTTTCCGTAAACTTGACAAACGCGATAAAAATGCGTACGAAAATTAGTTTTTATAAGTATCTATTCTTAAAATATGGTATTTTTCATCATTCTATGTATCACAGTCAATGTCGGGTGTTAAATATAATGTTGCGCAGGAATCTATTCGAAGCAAAACCAGTGGAAATGCCTATTTCTCTGTCTAGGAAATGAATTATTATGATTTGTAAATCAGAAGCAAGTTTTCCACTGTTACGCCGTGAGCTGTAAATCACATAACCGGGCAGCAGGGAGCAGTTCACCCATTCTACATGTAACATTTTGAAAAGTGTGGGATGAAAGCGTGTCCTTAAAGATGTGGGCGAACTACATTTAATACTCAATTAATGTGGACTCTAGGGCCTTAATTGTGTTTAAAAGAAGCTTAGAGCTGCAAAATGGCTTCGTTTCTTATTGCTGATGCAAACATTATACTGGTTTCGCTTAAAAATCGATATCCATAATTCGAAAGCATTAAAGTTTTCCGTTATATAAATTATAGAGGCATTGGTATGTACTACTCCTTTAGTCAAGCTTAATGCGAGATTTTCAACATTCAGAGGTTTCTTTTACTAGCATAGACATTTTCCATCTCCGTAGGGTTACAATGGTGGCTTATTTCTGCGCCGTATTACAAGGACAAAGAATTTTACTTATAAGATACGTTATTGATATATGAAACATGTCACGAAACAACGGGTCAAAATCTTACCATTTCTAAATTAGTAGTTCGTTCTTTTATACCACTACAAAGACTTAACTTCTTCTTGTTTAAATAAATTTAAAAAACGACGTGAAGCATCGTTCATATATTGATTCATTGCTTCGTGCCGAAGACTTGTTTCCCGTTGACCAGAACTTAACCTCCAGCTGGGTAGGAAATAGAGCGAGCTCTTGTGTAGCAAATAAATATTTTCAATGAAAACTCGTTCTGGAGTAAAAGATTGGGAGGAATGCAAACTAAGGAAAACAAGTTTACACAACGAACCTAACGTCACAACGCTAATGCCCACACCATTGCCTAAATGATAGACGCACGTAGAACAAACGCTCAAATACATACGATAACCAGCACGGTATGATCAATAATCAAGAAAAGCCATTATTGCTTAGTCTTTTTTTGTAAATGGCATTTGGTCGATTGCAAGTGGAGTGCAACTGTTTATGCTGCTGTTGTTATACAGGTCTGCTCGCTCACTAAAGTGACCGCGGTTCTTGGGTCGGTCCTGATGCGTCGAGTGGTATCCATTATTACTGTGCATAGGATACTGGCCTATCGAATAACTGTTTCCGCTCTGAGCGCTGTTGCGGTTACACATTACTGGCGCATGATAACCGGGACCCTGCATGACAACGCTTCCGCTTTTTTTGTGGACAGTTTTTTCTACTGCTAATTTTTCTGGCGGGATGCTGCTGTGATGTTCCGATGTTGATCCCGCACAACGAGGCAGTTCGTTTTCGTTGCTGTCGTCTGCATATTCATTGTTGTTGTGACGCCGGCGGCTCGTTGATTTGAATTGAATTAATAAGGGAGTAATCTCTGTTTACTAGATGGGGGGCAAGAACGCTGTTGACGGGTTGATGCCAAATTTATTGGCCTAGGAGGCCAGCTTGTTGTATCTTCATTCAACATGTGTTCCAGTCTCTCTCTTCGAGGGTGCACGATGTGTGAGTGTGCGTTTAGTGTGTGTGGGTGTGTGTATGTGTGTGTGCCTTGTAGTCAGCGACGAGAAGGTTCTGTAGCTATTTGGGTGACGCTGTAGTTGAAGAATCGGCCAAGAGACCGAACGATAAAATAAAAGGTGACGTACAGGAGGCAGGAGCTACATTCAGTAGAAACCAACGGAAAAAATATTAATACTAGTGGCTGCGGTTTGAACGGAGTTCTGACTGTATACGTCTGGCAAGCGAAAACGCTCTTATATATAGGTTGGCCATTTCGAAACGGCGCTTCGGTCCGCCAT
>NW_019215829.1:0-4822 GCF_002532875.2 Varroa jacobsoni | reverse complement strand
TCTAAACCCTAAACCCTAAACTCCCTAAACCACCCTAAACCTAAACCCCCTTAACCCTAACCCTCCCTAACCCCTAAACCCTAAACCCTAAACTCCCTAAACCACCCTAAACCTAAACCCCCTTAACCCTAACCCTCCCTAACCCCTAAACCCTAAACCCTAACCCTAAACCTCACGAGCACATTTCATGTAACATGAAAACTCGCCTTGTAACATTTCCACCGGCAATTTAAGAGCCTGTGCCTAATACTTAGGTCTCACTTGGGAATTTAAAAACAATTTTTAAAAAAAACTGTCCCACCCATACCAAGCAGCTCACAAGTCGAGTTATAGGAGATATACATCGATTCATCACCGGTATCGGCATTTTATCTTAAACAGAGCAAAATCGAAGATAAAAAGTGCTTCTCTTTCCACGTCCTCTCTCCGTTGCTCTCCGCTCTGACCGTCCGCGCTATCAGCAACACAGCCAGTAGAAGGAGCAGGTTCTAATACAAAACAACGAATCCTTGTCTTGCTTATATTAAATTGACAGTCGTGTAATATATAAAAAGATCGTTGAAAAGTAGCGTTCATAGGGCGGCAACATAGAACGCCATTTAGCAGCAGTATCGATCGCCACAGTGTCGTCGAGCCTGTAACGATATAAAAATATAGAAATGTCATAATTAGTGAACTGACTGGACTATGAAAATAGTTTTAGTCGTTTGTTATACGTTCTTAACATCTTTAACGCACACTAACCAGTAACGTTAAGATTAACACTTTCATATATTAACATTTAGATTAAGACCATCAGAGGAAATACTATGTGTTCGTTGACTGTATCAAGTTAATCAGCTAAGTATCAAATACTTAGAAATCTATGTCAATTTGCTTGTGTATAGGCCACAAGAGGACATTCGCTAGTGATTCAATTCACGTTGCAAGCGCGTGAAGCAGAAAGCAAGTGACGGCAGTAAATGCGGCTCGCCTATGAATCAACAGCGATTACGGACTAAATGTTTAACATGCAAAGCGTTTTTGAAAACAAATTAACACCAACTCCGTTAAAATGGCGAACATTGTAATGTGCTTATCAAACTAACACAAACTGTACTTGTTGCTGTCATCCGGTTTTACCACCACCATTATTCTGGCTTTATTGTTTAAAAAAAAATAGGTCATTATTTTTGAAAAAAAAAGATTTGTAACTAGAGTTTTCGTAGTTTCGTGAAAATGAAAAATTATGATTTTTAAAAATTTCGCAATGCTAATCGTGCCTATTGCTGTTGTTGGAGCGAATGTTTTACTGTTGAATACTGTTGAATGAATACTATTGTATTCGATCTGATAATGACACTAGATATTGAAATGTAATTACTGATGAACGGATTGCCTATTACTTATTATGCTTTATCATGACTAGAGTGTTACAAAATATTATATAGTTATCATATAGCACTTTTTTCCCGAGTACAGAAACAGCATAAAATTTGGCTATCTAATTCACTTTAGGGGAATTCCCTGAAACAGCGGAAAGAGACATCGATAAACGAAGGATTCTTCTACTTAGCCAAGTTATGTTCACAAAATAATCATTACGCTGTTTGGACCACACAATGTTCAATGGGATGATTAAATGCAATGCACAAGCAGTGGCGGCGGCTATGAAACAAAGGGCGTCTATTTGCGAACGACGTCTCGTCATGCCATATAGTTACATCTACGTATTTCATTTATTTGTACATAATAACAAGTCTCATTAGATCGCAGTATGGTAACTGCTCTACTAATTACAACACATTCGTTACTTCATTTCAATTTCTTTTTTTTGGAAGTTGAGGGCAAATGCATTACGCAGACCAGAAATCACTGGATTGTGCTTTGTCTAGTACTGTGGGACTTCCACCTACTAAAGCCTAGACCTTTTCATCAGCTTGGGCCATGGTTCGGGATATATTTGATATTACCTCGGAAGCATGACTTGCAGAAACGGTCATTTCGTCATCATTCCGTCTGAACCCAATCCTTAATCTACCCTAATTTGTCGCTGGCCTGACAGAACTTGACAGGAGTGACTACTTTGGATATCTCCCAAAAGAAAAAAAGACTCCCTTCTTCCTCCCGTCTTCTTTTTCCCAGTAAGGTATATTGCTTTATTTTCTAGGTCCTGATAATAAGAGCCAGATCATCTGCAAATGCGATAGTTTCAACCCTTGCCGGTAAATCCGTTATTTGTAGCACGCCGTCATAGGCTAAATTCCATAGTGTTGGCCCAAGGACCGATCCCTGCGGAATCCCAGCTGTGGCTTTGTATTTCGTTCCTTCCGCCTCCAGTTTTTTGTTCCCTAAATACGAGCTGATGACTTTGACTAGATACATGATCTTCTTCTCCTCCAGGGCGGCCATCAGTTTTCCCCAACTCATGCTATTAAAGGCATTTCTAACATACAGCAGGATCAGAAGCACGAAATTCCTAGTCTTCAGTTTACTATTCATCTCTTCTCTCGCTAATTTGAGGACCCTATCCACAGCTGAGAGTGTTGAGCGCTGTCCCCTGAAGCCGTATTGTGCTTCGGAGTGTGCTTCTTTTTCTTCAATCTCCTTGGTCAATCGGGCTACCATGGTGCTTTCCATGGCATTTGAAGCCGCGTGCAGGAGGCCGGTGAAAAGGTCGTCAGCCCTGTTTTATTTCCTAGCTTTGAGATCAGAACTAAGTTTGCTTCTTCCCATACGTTCAGAAAAATCCCTCGTCGCAGGGTATCGTTCGCTAACTTTTGGAAGAATAAAAATGGCATAAAATTTGACTACCCAATTCATTTTTGGGGCATCATCCCCTAAAACAACGGGAAGAGGCTAAACGGAGAATTTTTTTACTTAACGAAAATAATGAGGTTCACGAAATAATTTACGTTATTCGGATTGCACAATACTGAAGCGCTTACTTTGTGAAAGGTTCCATTTATTTGATGTTTATACGCGATTTCAATATTTGACCTGTCTGAAACTTGGTAACGTGTATTGCATCTATATGCAATTTCTGTATAATTTCTGAAAATGTCGCACTGCACGTTATAGTGACTGCTATTTGTTATAGTCGATTAGGTTTCTGCTAGCCTTTGTACTAGATTGTACAATGGTACAAAATATCGAAATGTAATTACTAATGAACGGATTGGATTACGCGTCTTTTTTTTATTTAGCTCTTTTTCTTTCTGTTCTTCACACAAAAACGGCACAAAATTTGGCTAACCAATTCGCTTTTGATGCATCCCCTGAAACAGAGGGAAGAGACATCATTAAATGAAGAACTTTACTATTTAATAAACTAATGGATCGCATAATATAAAAAAGCACAAGCAACGGGTGCTTTTTTGCTGGTAGCATATATATATACATAAAAGAATGAATAATGAACGTTATTAGTATGTTGTTTTCCATTACAGAAAAGGTACACTCACACAAGGTACAATCCATGTATCCAAGTAATCGTTAGTCCAGGTTGACGGATAAACCTCCTACTGAACACACGCTATTTAAGAGAGACTACTAAAGATAACTATTAGAGAAAATTCGATCGTATTGATTCATTTCATGAAATGAACTATCATCATGCCAAAGGTCGCAAGCTAGCCAATAGTCGTCAGCCTGCCTCTCCCACCGTATAACTAGTTATGCGCGGATAAACCAGTTGAATGATTCCTCCATTTCTTAACGAAGTCAGGGAAAAAGTTCTCTTTTGCCAGCCTACTCGACGCGTATTGATAGTCGCATGTGTGCGCGTGCGACTATTTTGTATCTGTGTTCAGTTTCATCGAGGAGGAAGTTCATAAATTTACTCAAATTTTTACGTTGTGAACCATGTCTAACAATGCTATGGCAACAAGCCAATTATTTCATCGCAAACAGCAAACGGCCAATACGAAGATAAGTCTCAATAGATCGCAGTACGGTAACTGCTCTACTAATTACAACACTTCGATTGATAAAAGTCATTTGCAGATTGTCTTGTGCATGAACATAATAAGATCAAAAACCTCTATGAAGACATTCGCTACTTCATTTCAATTTACTCATATTGCTCAGTTATGCACTCACACAACTATTTAATAAACAATACACATTCCAGACACTAATGTTATGGACTCGGGGTTGGATTCTGACTTAGAGGCGTGCAGTCATAATCCATTAGATTATGGAGGAAGTTCCATAAATTTACTCAAATCTTTACGTTGTGAACCATGGCTAACAATCGCAACAGGTTGTTATGTTTCTTTTATGCTCTTTTATGCTATTGCAACAAGCCAATTATTTCATCGCAAACAGCAAACGCCCAATACGAAGATACGTCTCATTAGATCGCAGTATGGTAACTGCTCTACTAATTACAACACTTCGACTGATAAAAGTCATATGCAGATTGTCTTGTGCCCGGAACATAATAAGATCAAAAACCTCTATGAAGACATTCGCTACTTCATTTCAATTTGCTCATGTTGCTCAGTTATGCACTCACACAACTATTTAATAAACAATTCACATTCCAGACACTAATGTTATGGACTCCGGATTGGATTCTGACTTACAGGCGTTCAGTCATAATCCATTAGATGGTAGTTTAGTGCCTCTGATTTTTCAATCAAACACAAAACCAATTGTCTAAACCTACGGTTCCTCTCGTACTCCCCACCTGACTATGTTCTCAATATAAATCGCACAAATTACTATGCTTCTTTCTAAAACATGGAATGACCATATTTACTTCATTGAGTAATTAAAGAAACAATAGGAGTAGTGGTTTTTCATTGATGACGAGTCTCCCACTTATGCTACACCTCCT
>NW_019215828.1:0-4827 GCF_002532875.2 Varroa jacobsoni | reverse complement strand
CTTTCAGTTCCACAAGTCCAGTAAGTTGTTCCACCTAACCGCTAACCTAACCTAACCGCTAACCTAACCTAAGCGTGCAACTGAATTGACTACGTCGCCAAAGGTCCTGAAAATAAAGTAGATAACAGCTTTGTTCGCCTCGTCTAACATTTGTCTAAATGTAGGTTGATTCAGAATCTGCTGTGAACCTATGGCATAACGTAGTAAATTTGTGTTTCGTTCTCCAGAGTTTGTCATACGTTGGATGACTCCTTGTAGATAAGTTATTGTTGTGTATAATGTTATTGTTGTTATTATGGCTCAGTAGTTTTCAGTTCCACAAGTTCAGTAAGTTGTTCCACACTTACGGATGGTGTTGTAAGATATGTTAGTATCTATAAATGATGAAACAAATCGATTGAATCAAATGCAAGTGCGTTTCGTCTGTTAAAGTTGAGATTAAGTTAATGGGTAAATTACTAGCATCCAGTATGAGACGAATGCTAATTAAAATATGCCATACTGGATTTGACCTGCTACTTTAATATTCAAATTGGTGAAGGCATACTAGGTAAGCAACAAATATATATACCTATATCTTCTATAGCAAACATGTTTGTTTAAGTGAGTTTTGCAATTTGTTAAGTTAGTTAATTGTCTATAATATGCGTCTGAAAGGGTTTTTCTATAGTACTCATGATAGAGCTCTCACCAACTCGAGTCATTTCGGAAGGGTCAGGGAAGATCTACGGTCCGTTACAATTTAATTTCAAAGGTTCGTTGACGTTCTGATGGTATAAGCAGTTACAACGTTTTTCCTATATTACGTAGCACTGTGACATTACTGAATAAATATTTATCTTGAATGAAAACCGCAAAACTGATCGTGACAATTTAATTCCCTAATTATATCCTCACATCCTTCCAACTCGAGAAAGCAAGACACGCTGGCCTGACTCGAAGACAGCCGGAAGCGATGGCAGCTTGCAAACAAGAAGACCAGAAGTAAAACGGTAACAGTGCAGTATCATCTATTTCATACTTAAGCCGTAGTACCCCCCTGTAGCTTTTCAACTTTGATACGTAGTTGATTCACAGCGTTGTTAAATAAAACACTGCTCTCGGTCATTAGCTCTCTTAAAAAAGAAGCCAACCCCCTCAGGATTAGGCGGAGCTGTTGTTTAGCAGCATGGTGGCCGCACAATGAAGAAATGCTGAATCCATACTAAAAATGAATAGAAAAAGTCCATTCAAAATGGGCCGCTACGAAGCGTATCGCAGTATGGTAGCGTAAACAAATTGGTCCATTTAAGTTGACAGACAAGTCGCTAGGAACGACTAAGAACAGACTAGTTAATCGCAAAACATTGAAGCGGAATCAATCGAACGCTACATTGTATGGGAACTCTGCTTACTTAAAAGGAAATGGACATTATCGCTATTCGACCCCATTGTGGCTTCTGCTATCTTAGAAGTAGTTCGCCTTGTCTGAGCTAAATATGAGTCATATATGTTTACACGCTTATCCAGCTTTGTTTACAAATATTCTAAACCATTATCTAGCTTATGTTTGTTATGCTTTCTACGATTCCATTTTACGTGTGTTTTTGTTTTATACAGTGTACACTTAACGACAGAACACCATTACATTGTATATATGGTGCTAAGTTCATTAATGAAGACTTTTTAAATACTAGCGAATACTGTTGAGTTTGCTACAGCTTCTGAAAAGATGTACGAGGCAACATGTCGATTGATGATGATGAACGTACGAAAGGAGATGTTTGGAGAGCGACTCTGACGAATAGCTGACAGATGTCAGCGGATCAGTGAGGTGGCACCCGAATCTTTCAGGATTGGACTAACGAACGATAGTCTCCCACGTAAATTAGCTCTGTAACTATAGAAATAACAGACTCCTTTCTTCAGGTTGGCCATTGGAAGTATCCAGTAAATGGCACCCGGTTATTTTCGCAGACTATTGACCCGCAGGAAAGCGACAACGGCTGCTAATGCTGGAAATCGAATTACTCCGCCGCGGCACCGAACGGCGTTGCGCTACAACCAATTTTGTCATCAGACCCTTATACCATATGGTTTCCATTCTTTTTGACTGAAGTCCTTCGTGATGTGAAAAAAATATCAGACGCCATATATGAGATATCATATAGTGAGAAAAATAGTAGTATCGATGCGAGAGTAGCGATGAGCCTCTCCCTATTTATTGTTATGTCTATGGTAAAGATAGAAACAAATGCTCCTGCACGGCAGTATATAGAAACTTATGTGACGCATTTAGCACCACTCTGGTATTCAGGGTTTACTATATGAACCTATAACTGTCGGCATGCGAGAAAAATCCGCTAGTAGAGAATGCAATTTTCCTTACTATTATGCAGTTGGAAGACTCTGATTAAGGGCTTTTCATGCGTGAAAAGGATAACGTTTCGTTCAAAGACTATATCAATAATGTAAAAACCGCTAACGCAATTGTGTCTGCTATTATGACAATTATTGACTATCTTCAAAATGTATAGAGAAAATCAAGTTGACCACTTGAGATACGTCTTTATAGGACGCTCACTTCCTGTTATAGCAGGTGCCGATGAATGGAAATAGTGGTCGTTCTGGTGTTTTGTAAATTGTCTGATGGCTCTGGATATTGGGTTATGGCAGAACGCGAAGAAGTATATGCTATATTTTATGCGTTTATACCTCTTCAATTTGAAGGAACAAAAGTTAAGTTACGATCTGGATTTGCACTTGTGCGACCCTTGAAGAAATAAATAGAGAAGAGCAGAATTGAAGGCTTGAACAACGAATTTAACCTAAAACAGTGTCCTACGAATAACCGGCGAAGTGTGGTAGCGTGAATAAATAGATGCATATATAAATATAGCAATTGCAATTCTTCGGTATTTTTATGTTATTAAATTAGCTGTTTATTAATGAAGGATGCTTCTTTAAAAATAACCCTTCATGTCAGCAAGCACATACAGGCTCCAATTTTCTTTTCCAACTCTTTTCGATAGGCAGTTCCGATTATCTTTTGTAAAAATCACGTTCTGTACAGCACCTAAGTCGGTCTGTGATATGAATATAAATTGTTTGTAAGTAATTATAATGCGAAGAAAATCATATGAATTTTAGAATGTTTAATTGAAATAACTATATATTCTGTTAATAAATAAAATAGATTTTGAATTATATTAATTAAAAAATAACATTTGATTATTTGAGAATGATAGTTTGTGCTTTTTTGTATTGGCTTGTGCCTCCTTTCGCTCAGCCTGTAGTAAATGTACCATTATATGGCAAGGTAACCGAGTCTTCTAACGTTTCGAGCCAACTGCAATCAACGTAGAAGTAGGTGCTTGAGTAAATGGAACTCCATAGAGTTCCATTTACTCAAGCACCTATCGGGAAGCACCGATTACTTCGATCACGGCCTCCGTCGATGATCTTACACGAAAGGGTAGACGCTACAGTATATGGACTTACGTGCTACCAAACAATGTTTCCGTCCAGAAAAAAACGTAAGTGTTCCAAAGACTACCCACATTCTATTATTTGAGGTCCAATAAGAAATATCTGTACGTTGATGGTCATTTTAATGGGATCTTTTGTAACTGGTAAGCTTTCCAAGTCATATTGAGATATCTGTCATTAGCTATTATTTTGACTAATTACAGGCTAGGTACGATACGCTAAGAGCGACACCAGTATGCTAACACTTGTGGACAGCAGCGTGAAGTCTACGCCGATGAATTTATTCAAGCCTACCCTGAAACTACGACGCTGTCCTCATGCAGCCGTCCTGGACTCATTCGTTTTTGCATATACTCGAACGCAAACTGGAAACACGTTATCAGGCTGTGACGTATCTTCAAAAGCAGCATAAATACGCTGCCTCAGGAACATCGGTTCCGATGAAACTATGAAGTTTCGAAACTAAGTCCCTTTTAGTCCTCTCTTCCTTTTTACGTCAACGATTAGAAATCCTATTTGTTCAGTGAATGTTGAGAGGCAAATGAACACGCCTTCCATTTATATACGAAGGCCTAATTCTAGTTGGCCTGGTTCAATACTGTATTACGGTTGTTTTATGTTACCGGCGTTGATGACACGCACACAGATCTGCTCAATTTTAACAAAACGATTCGCGAACTTACTGCAGCTGTAAGCCACTTCTAAGCAAGTCTCGTCTAAACACCTGTCACGAAAGTTTGTTGATTTTGCTGTAAATCATAAACGTCACTTAATATGTGGGTACATTCCATCCCAACTAACACAATTTTTCAACATCTACACATTCTAATGAAAATCTATTTACTTATTTACCTATTTATTTAGAATTTATTTACATTTATGTGGATAAATGGTGCAAAAAGATGGGCATCAACAACACTTGAATAATGTAAATGTCTGGAGCAGCATTAGGCATTTGAGAAAAACCATTATCATTCGTCAATTATGAATGCTATTGACAAAATAGAACTTAACTTGATTGACGTGTTCGGATGAAACTTCCTTGGCTGACACTTGGACAGAGTGTTATGGTAACGCTAAAGCGCAGATTTTAAGTTAATCATTTAATGAATTTGTGTGATGTCATAGTTCTTTGACTCAAATAGGTCTTCTTGGTGTAGCGGACAATATATGCATATGACAAGCGTAGTTGCGCGCTGTTCAGCCAACATCAAGAACTCCGGGCTGATCTATTTTTACATCTACAATTTACCATGGTAAAGGAAGCATAGACAATTCCGCTATAGCGTGCATATTACTGCATAGCAGATATACGACATTTAATTAACTGAATATATTTCTTAAGAAGTTATTTTTTAT
>NW_019215827.1:0-4834 GCF_002532875.2 Varroa jacobsoni | reverse complement strand
TATATATATTGTGATAGATTCAAAGGCTTTGCAGATCTTCTACAATAGCAATTAATAGTGCCGCGGGTAAAAATTGGATCTAATAAGGGCCTAGTTGCAGGTGTAGTAACGCCCTGCGGGAAGGGACAGCCTGGCAACGCTTAGCATAATATCAAATGGCATAGGACTTTCGGGACTTCCGTCACGCCTTTAGCGGCGATCTCCTTTAGGAGCCGTGGTAACCAGCGATACCATGAAATCCATAGACCGCGTATAAAGTCACGATGCGTCCATTTGTTCTCTCACTTCCGCAGCGAAGGAGATTGATGTTCCTCGACATGGGAGCCCTATGCTTTTTGTTCTTCGTTTAGATTTGCGAATCAACTATTTATAGGCCTCTGTAGTAACCCCGAGCAGCCGCTCAAGTTTTCTAACAACAATAATGATGTTTCACAGGCACACATCTTCTAGCTAACTTGGGGATATATAAATGTATAAATAAATCATTTCAGTCAAGTCAATATAGTTAATCCTCACCAGCTTAGGTTTGATCAAACCCTTGAAAAGGTTATCATAGACGGTAGTACCATATTCGCTGAACGAAACCGAGGTGACCTATTGGATGCGCTCTTACCTCCTGAAAAGAAATAGTCAAATACAAAAACATTAGTAATTATATCTATACATTATAGTAACTATATATTATATCTATATATAGTTGAGCGTGAATTTATGAATATTCGAAAGCCTTTTCAACTATACGTACCTGTCGCGTATAGTTAAAAAATAATATGACCGTATAACTTTCAAGAAAGTTAAGCGCCCGCCATTCAGTTCTAAGTTGTAAAATGCTAAACATTTTTTCGGTGACTCTATGGCAAATGGCTATTGAACTTTATCGAGTTCCATAACAATTCGTGAATTAGAATGAATAAAGCTTTGTGGATTAGCCGTGTGGTATATTGCCTAATCTAGTAGGACCATTAGATATCAGCATGGTATTGTCCGATGTCCACGAACGCAAACAGATCGCTTCTTGCTATTTGCCTACACTCGAAAACAATGGCAAAATCGGTCGTTCTATAAAAGTGGACATTATGAACAGGGACTGATAGACGGTCGATTAGCGTATTCCCTTAATTGAAGATACGCAAAAAAAGTATCGTGCTTCACCAGTATTACTACGCAATACAATTACTGATTACTTATTCAAATGTATTATCGGTATGTGATATTAGGTGGCGGGTGAAGCAATGGAAGTTAATTGGAAGGGGGGTCAGATTTAACTCTTACAGTCGTTTTCCGTGGTCCCATTTGCTCGTGATAGTTCAATTAGCGCGCGACTAGAGACCGTCTGCATGTCGGTGACAAATAGTTTCGGCAAGCGAGAGCACTTGTTCGAACCAGAATGCCCTTCACTCATTGGAAGGCAGA
This sequence comes from Varroa jacobsoni, assembly GCF_002532875.2. Lineage (NCBI taxonomy): Eukaryota > Metazoa > Arthropoda > Arachnida > Mesostigmata > Varroidae > Varroa > Varroa jacobsoni. The sequence continues at coordinate 3,421 of NW_019215827.1, read as the reverse complement.
GGTGAGGAACTCACCAGTTCCTGATGCAAACGTAATGAGATATCTATTCCTTTCATATAGCAATGTACAATACCACTAGCGACACGGAGGAAGCATTTATGAATTTCATAAAGCTCTTTGACAGTATCTGCTAACTGTGTCTAGCTAGCTGTCGTACGATCGAATGGTGGCATATACGTTACACTCGGTCATCTGCAGCTTACATACAGATCAAGGCTTCACACGTGGTATAAATATATTGCGCTACCCCACAAACGTTAACGTACGTATCTTTGTGGTTGATTTCGTGCCCCCCTCTGCGGGATCCTAATTCTAGGTACACACTAAGATGGATATACATATGTAGATTTGCTTCGTCTTCGCACCTACATACAGCTCCTTTGTCTTACAGCCCGAAGCGTTCTATCTATGTAACCTAATGATGATCATCGTATTACGATAACAATATGGGTCTAATTTTATATATAATATACGAAGAGACACAGCACAGAAATCTGTCCGTATCTATTTGCTTCGCAAATCCGGATATCAGTCTTAAGAGATATATCTATCTTTCGAATTTGATGTTCCGTGTCAGCGTTATGCACTTCATCAGTCGGCTGGCTCCCAACACGAAACGAACCGTGTGTCTATGCCCGAATTTGAATCTAGACCACGACGTGTCCCTAGCAAATTACTCACTAAGCTATCACGGGGACATATCTGCCAAGCTACTTATAGAAGTCTTTTTATGATTAATTTACAATAAGTCAACGCGAATACTTTTAGATAGTTTGTCCAAATCGAACAGACGCCAAAAAAGGTTTGAGACAATCTTCTTTGCTGATGTGAGCCTCCGCTATCTCTTCCAGATGTAAACATCAGACAACTCAACAGGAATAATACCTTTATCTTCAAGGGCACAACTTCTGGTGCGTTATTTCTTGGACGTAAATACGTTTTTCTTCTGTGAAACTACACGGTTTATTTTGGACATTATACGTGGTACCGTCACTTCACGTTCGACTTAACGCTCGAATCAGCTCAAATCGCCGGGGTTGTTCGCGGCTTCCGAAATTCGATTTCCTAAACGACCTCTGACTCTCCATGCTTCGGAGTCCACTTGCTTCTTCACTGCTACTTTTCTGCTCTGTCTCGTATACGTATATGTGTCCTCAGCTACTAGGGTAGCTATAATGAGGATTTATGCACTGTACTTGTGCTGGGCCTGCGTCGGCCTGAGGCAAAAGAAACAAGCTAAACATCCCTAGCATTTCCATGTGATGTGAAGGGGTACGTACACCTCTACGGTCTCGAATAGGTCCTAACAAGTCCGAGTTAGCTATTTCCAATATATATATATATATATATATATATATTGAGATGTAGGAACGTTCTAGTATAGATGGTCGTCGGGTTACATATGTAATGGCCGCTTGAAGCGAGACAGGCAACTGGTTGATCAGCATCCGCACGGCTCAACTAATACATTAAGGAGCACATTTATATATGTTTGTCTGTTTCGTTTTATCGATTAGTAGTTTTGCAGTATGTATACACTGTACATAGACTTTCACCTGTAGGCTGACATAAGTATGAGGTAGCAAACCGAAGAGAACGAGGGGCCTCAGAGGGAAACACCGTTAACAAATGCTACATATTATCTTAGTGCAGATAAGACGGACGGGGGGAACATCGGACCACCAAAGGCTGCTCGTTTAACATTAGGAGTAATGGTTGTTCTTGGTAAGGCTAGTATTACAAGAGCTTAGACCAGCCTAGCCTAGGTTAGGTCAAGACAGAAATGCTGTAGCTGTTGGCCCTGAATTACTACTTCCCTATTGATTCATTGTGTCCACTACCTAGCAGGGTGCTCTACGCACATTACGCCATGCTACAACATGAAAGGATGCTGCTTGATTTAACAAGGCTCCCTCTTTACTGCAGGCAATACGAAGAGGGTGAGGCCAGCAGAACAATATGGCTCACTAACCACAATTAAGCCCGCGAAGAAAAGATTCCAGCAACAACTTTGTTCTCTTTCCGTCCTTGTACATCATATATCTTTTCCCAAAGGCCTGGCCCTTTTTCAACCTTCTCAAAGCCCCAATTTGCGTCTCTTCGCACACTACCCTCTAGGCCTAATCTCCGACCACATATTCAAACGGACATGCTGTAGGATTCAACCGAACAATATTGGCAGCTTTTTAAAGACGACAGCATGGCCTTGCTTGCTGAAATAATACAGAAACCACTGAGGGCGTTGTTTTTTGCGTTTGAGAGCCGCATGTTATCAGAAAGGGATGATCGGTCGTCTGGTAGAGCAGCCTATTTGTAAGCCGGGACGTCAATAAAAATTGTGGTAGCCATGCTCAGTTGTTCTGGGCTCGAGATTTTGGGGTTAAGAAAGAAACCAGTGTTGAAAATCTGTAGGGAAACAGGATACAGGGTGCCTCGAAGTAACATCTCAGCCAAGACTTCGCCGGAAATGGACGTCAGGACACTACACTGTGCTTGCCCGGGGATATCGATGGAGGGGGGGGTGCTTACCGTCACCGCTACTCTTGTTACAACAACCGTTATCCAAAAAGTGGCGTAACTTAAGCGGTTAGCAGTGGCCGAAGACTCTGGTCAGCTGGACTAAGTCGGGTTACAGCAAGATTTATAGAAAGACCAAACGACTTCGCGAGGCGGTCGCGACTCTGAAACTCGTTTAAAGTTTTAGCTGGCAGCCGCTGTCGGGCGCTGCCACCGCCAGTTGCTAGTGACTTGCTTCTTCTTCCTTCTCGTCGTCTTCTCGGCGCGCTTCAAGTTTACTATTTGGTTTCTACCGAGTCTTCAATTCGCGCTCGCTGCTCACACGACCCTGAACGAATGGAGGTGGCTTACCCGTATTTTCTCCTTATGCCTGTGATTTCTTCGTCGTTGCAAGTTACCATCTGCAAAAACTCGAGCACCCCCTACCCGTCATCTAAGTCCCTGTCCAAATCCATGCCTACAGTCGTTGTCAGACAGCCAGTAGCGAAGCCTGGGGAAAAAGGGCGGTATAGTTTGGGACTCGTGTGCTTTTCAACTATGGACGTTCCGTCGTGCAAAGGGAGGTAAGGACTGTCATTTAAACTGTCGAAATATAGAGTGATCGTGGTAACAATGGTTTCGGCCATAGAAATTTCCCGTGGTGGCTAGGTGCGTGTCTGCTAAAATTAATGATACTTAGATATTTGGTCTAAATTCAAATCTAAGCGTTGACAGGCAGACTTCGTTTCGTGCTGCAAGGAGGCTGGCCACCTAAAGTCAAATCCAAGAACGTTAGCATTGAAATTCAAAGAAACCATCAGGATATTCGACCAGCATTTCACAGAGTTCAGACGGCAGGAACACGAGTGGTATCTCTCCATTGAATCTGATTAATCCTACTAAGGCGCTTTATATAGCCAGTCTT
>NW_019215826.1:0-4851 GCF_002532875.2 Varroa jacobsoni | reverse complement strand
TATAAAAGGCATCCGTGCCTCTATTATGATGATGTAGTATAATATATTGGATTCTTGCTGAAATTTCTATCTAGAGTCCGAATAAAAACGTCCTGAAAGCGTTAGCACTTTTTGCAAATTTACACTGACTCAACGAGACTTATACTAGCTAAAATATATGACTTTAAAGCCATTTGGCTAGAAAAATGCTCAATTTCCTTCCAACAAAGCTATATTTCAATCACGATTTACCTACCGTACCGTATTATTACGTAGGCGTAATGTGGATATTTCTAGTCCTACTTCTACGACTGCTATTACTAATACAATGCGATTATCACAGTTATCACCGTTAGCATTGGCCAAATTTCTGGAGTAGTTATTCTAAAGTTGTATTGATTCATCTAGTTTTCACATTGTTTTTACGGGCGCTCATTGACACACCATGCAGCATATAGTGATAACGAACTTTAGTATTTTGTTTCTGTTGATTCCATAATGGTCCAGTTTGCTCTTGCCAACATCTTAACATTTCCTGTTACTTTCATGCGAACAGTTTTGTTACTGAACGCGCCGCTATGCCTGCTGACCGTCGCACAAAGCCTTGTGTAGGTCCAGTATTGGTAAGGGATACAACGTAAAGATGTTATCCTAATGGTCTGCTACCTAATGGCTTCGGTTAGTAGAAACCCGTTCGTTTACCGCCTTTTTCCAACTACGGCCATAGTCATTCCTCTGATAGGCCCACGCCCAATTATTATGTCGGTGTCAATATTGGCGATTTCGAGTGTTGCGAGTCTCGGATGGCATGGCAACAGTACGCTCCGAGACAACACTCCATATGAGCCTGCTTTATGCCTTCCGCATCTCGGTTTACAAGGCCCTTATCTTCTATAACTATTAATTCGCAAACGCGTGACTTCAGCTCGATCACCTCCCTCTCTGATACCTGCTGGAAACTATTATTGTGCGCTGGTCGACCATGAGAAACTATGCACTCACCTAGATACGAAGCTAGCAACCTAATAAGATGTCAGCAGAGGCGTCCCTGGGTGCTTCGCAGAAATAGTCGAAGTATGTGGCCAGACATACTGCCGCTACCATAGCAGAACCCGTAGCAAAGGCGGTCCCGCTGGCAACGTAGCTGATATTGATAGGCACATGGTAATAGTGGTGGGCCAATATACAGTCTATACTTTACCACACAGTGTAGATAGGTACCAGTTAGCTGTTCGCAGAACGACTACACGATGGACGACGTGGCGTTGGTGGCCGCCGATGAATTACTCGAGCCGTGGCTATGAAACTCTAGTTAACCTACTAGTCCGGTTCACCTATCAACTAATGAGGTCGTCCTCGTATCTGACGGGCGACAACGACGCTTGTTAACCTCCGACACTTCATCTCTATTTGCTTTACTTACGCCCCCACTTCTTCTTTCTTCTCGCTTGCCCCAATTGTTAGCTTTCGCACCACGCCCTGTCAGCGTGCAGCATAATACATAATTATCTCCTTTACGTTTCGCAAAATAACGATCTATTAATGTGCCGATACAGCTTATACATACACAGGGGTCAGAGGCAGCCACAACTAATAGCCTACATATAGCTACTGTTTTCGCCGACGTCGCCATCTTACAAGAGTGAACTAATAGCAGTTTCACTTTTCTAAAGGACTCGCGTAAGCAGAAAAGTATAGCTTGCAGAACAACTCGGTTTCATACGGTGTGCGATGATCGAGCATGTCAATGCTGACAGGGGTCAGTTTTGAGCAGACACGATCAACAGGAAGTAGTCTATGCTCGCTGCGGCTTTTCCTCTCTCGATTCGTCTCCTGCTATCCGAGATAACCAAGATCGTTGGGTCGCCAGATATCGGCTGTGGATATCTGCCGACCAACCCATTGAATCCATGGTCTTGTTCGTTCATCAATAGTCGATATCTTTAATTGTGGCTTATTAACAGAGTCATGGTGCGACCTGTACAGAAGCGGGCGAGATGATTAGGGTAAGCGAGAGAGCACTCTATGACCGATGCTAGATATCGAGCCGAATGAAGACCTCAATATAAACCGGAAACTGTTCATTCGGCATAAGCTAAGCCTACCTGACACGTCGAATCAACTATGATAGATCGTTCGAGAACGAAAATACAAAAGCGAATCAAACTTGCCTCTACGATATGTGCAGTAGCATTGCGTCTCGAGCGGCATTGTTTTGGGCTCTGTCTATTGGCAATACATAGGGATACGTACGCAGACCATGCTAACTGTAAACCTGTTATCGCAATTTGATAACAATCCATCCACAAATGCCAACTCCTGCTCGATGCATATTTTCAATAGAACAGTTGATTACACGAACGATAAAACATCAGTTAGTATTTACTGTGCCCAAAAATGATGACTGCAATGGCCATAAATGTGCAACCATTTACTCGTAGGTCATATATGCATAAGAGTCGACCTCTGATATACACAAGCATGCGCTCTTTTGCGGGGGGATGCTTATTGGGGATGATGCAGACCCTTTATGTGCCTGCAAACTTCAGCCACATCTTTCATTAGTATGCATAACAAAAAGATTAGTTTTGTACCGATAATGCGTGCTAATGAAGCTCCATTAGGGCCGAGGTTTTCGAATAAGTTTTCTTTTTTTTTCGTTTATTTCGACCAATTTTTCTCTGCTAAACAGTCAATTGTCCGTTCACGAACATGCGACTCTGCAGATTGTAACTTTACAAATAAATTTACGGAAGGCGTTACAATAAGCAAATCCGAATTATGTTATTATCTATCAACCATATAATTACTCAGTTAATCATTCTGAACGCATGCGCATCTCCCAGAGCAGTCACTGTCGTTTTTTTTTCTGGTTTAGTTTGTTTCTGGCAGTATGACGCACAAATGCTTATGACGATAGAAACAGAAGGACTTCGATGTTAAATACGATCCTTTCGCAGACACGTTCTACGAGCGCCTATATTAAAACTGTATGTTCGGAATACCGCTGCGTTGAGTTTAGAGTAGGGAATAATAATGAATACTTTGAACCTGTTGAAGCACATTTCGCTTTTTCGTCTTTTGATTCTTCGGTTCTGCGGTGTTCTTTTAAATTCATTACTGTTCCTAGTCAGTAGTTAAGCTGTGAGAAAGGCCAATCCTTGTTTAGCTCCCCTCATCCGTGGGGGGGATCAAACGTTTAGAGATGCGTAATCCGTTCCGTTCTATGTCTACTACGAGACAGCAGACAGAACTATAAAGAGGTCGTCTTATCGCGTGCGTATTGACGTCCCAATGTATTTGGCTGGCGTCAAAATATTCAATTATAGCTAAGCGTATCAGAAATTCTATGCATCGCTCGTCGTATGAGATTGCGAACACTGTAGGTGGTGGAAAAAATACACAGTAAAGCTTTCATTGGTGTGTGACTTTTAACGGAGGGGTAGATTGCGGGAAAAACGGAAGAGGCAAGCGCACCGAGGAATACCGAGCGAAAGTAATTAGTTCCCGTTTCTGGATATCTCACTGGAGTGATTAATGGATTACATTGAATTTTCTGCGCAGTTTTACTGGTCAGAAGCACTGCCCATGTGAGAAATATCTGGTTCAATATTTCTCTTTGTCGCATTGATGTGCGTTCTTTGCTTTCTACACTTTTCTTCATTAGCAGTTGACCTTGATCGAATAATTTCCGTTCTATGAGTGATCACTTTAGCCATCCGGCGAGAAAAATCCGGGCAAGACTACTCTTTAAATGGCCTGTTAGACCTATTTGTGAACTTCTTTTTATAAATTACGCATTAGCCCACCAGCTGAATCGGCTGCTCGTATTCACAATGTCCGCATGGTTTTAGAATGCCAGTAAAAGTGACATAAGCAATTCTGATAACCGCGCATTTCAACTGTAAACTTGAAATAGAATAAAGTTATCCTATAGCCTCTGCCAATTAAGTGTCATTGAGTATGTGTTCTTGAGTGGTTCCAACATTTAACGGATATTTTCGCTCGCGAAACTTACATTTGATACCATCTAACAATCTGTTAGTGCGTCATGAGTGCAATCGTTTCTTCAAGTAGCGCTACTCATGTGGCAACTACAGAGCTGTGGGCATATATTAGTCGGATGATGGGTTCTTGGGTCTGGCCTGGAAAGCAGCAGTGAGTAACCAACATATCAAGCGGCCTATCAGAAGTAGGAGCACTGGCACAGTCCAAGTTTCGACTGGGAGAATTCCTCAATCATATGGCTACTGACTCGGATTCCACAGACTGGCAGTACATCATCCGCTCGTTTACGGCATAATATAATACAAACCAATAGTTTCTTATAGCGAGAAAAACACTGGACCGCTATCCACCCTAAAAGTTAGAGGAAGTTCGTTATATCGAAAAATGACTCGAAAAGCAATCTATTATGGTCGCTAGTGAATAATCCTGCCAGAAACCTCCGCTGACGGTTTGGGGAAGTCCAGCTACTCCAAACTAATAGGATCACTAAGTAAGCAGTCGCTATAGACGAAAAATCTTTCTACAAAACTACGTATAGTTATACCGAAACGTTATTATTTTCATGTAGATCATTCTTGATGAGGCAAAAAAAAAAAAACAATGGTTCTCTCGATTACATTTTGATGCTGTTATGTTCTCGTATAGAATTTTGTGTAATCAAAAAAAAAGTATTGCCCATTTTCTGACGAGAGGGCTTTATGACTAATATGAATCGTATTAGGTCAGCGATGGTGTCGTTTAAAAACAAATATATTAGCAATAGGTGTGCTAACACTGTTGAAATAGCTTTATTCAAATAGAGCGCCTTGAAAATTCACTATATCTTACAATTTTAATACGGTAAAGGCACAAATACCTTTCATG
>NW_019215825.1:0-4869 GCF_002532875.2 Varroa jacobsoni | reverse complement strand
ACAGCCCAAAGGTTTAGTTTTACGTTTATCTACGTACGCAATACAGACAAACGTAACGAACACAAACAAAGGTAAGTACGCACAGGCATACAGCATTTGTTAGGTGACCGAAAAGGTATACGGCGTGCAAAAGTACCATCAAATAAGTACTGCTAATACCACAGGTATTTTGCAATCGTTCGTACTTCATAATAATATAAACGAAATCGAAACTAACTTCGTCACCGGCGTTTAGTCGATGCAGCTCCACTGCGGCACTACGTGCAAAGTGTGCCGTCACGATTAATAGGCGTAATCGAAATACAAAGATGGAACGCGCAACGAACAGGGTAAGAGTTCGCGCGCAAGCAAAAAAGGGAGACAGCTGATCGAGCTATTTCGGATCGGTCTCCTTGTCGACGCCGCACTGACGTACGTCAGCAAACATGCGAATGATCAAGACTTGCCGTAGCAAAAACATCGACGGAACAAACGTCCACGTATATACAAGTTAATCAAGATATATATATTAATAAAAAAAAAAAATTATCGTTCGTCCTATCTGGTGTGATGCTGATACGTTAGACATTGCTGCTGCTGCTGCTGCTGCTGCTCTGGCTATTGTAGTGACAAGATGAAAATTTATGGTGGATCCACCCGCAGGGTAGCTGTCTGTCCGCCCGTCGAACGATGGACCACCGTCGTCAGTAAAAATCGTCGAATGTTTAGTCGATTTGTCCGTCAATTATACGACCGAACGAAGACACGGACTGCGGTTCTATGGCCACCAAAGTAACCTCGATAATGAGGGCTGGAGCTATGTTAAACAGAGGGCCAAACCGAGTTATACAACCATGTGAAACGTCTTCTTGCCTTAAGAGCAGAGTTATGCTGTTTCACAGGTCAAAGAAAGATAGAAGAACACTTGCGTATATTAGGATGGCAATGACGGGGATGGTGACGTCTGTGGCTTTTATTTCCTGTTTACGTGGTTCGATATCTTTGCTTATAGCATTTTTACGCACGACAGAGACCGGCCGACAATACGACAATGAATATTACGAATAGTCACTCGGCTTTGGCTCGATAAGAGGGATGAATGATCGGGGGCATCCATGTATCAATGGGCAGTGGAAAAACTAAATCAAATATGTGCGTATATATCCACGGAGCCAGAGCACTCTAATGGAGCACGAGAAGCTTTTAGAGGTTGAAAATTCTTTACCTATACCCCAATGGGAATCTCGCAAGCCAAGGAGCATAAATAGTCTTACTAAACCAGCAATTGTCTGGGTATATACAAGCATGTAGAACATTGATCTTTATAAGCTTTGGCGAGTTTTCTAAAACAGCTATAATTAACAATGTATTTCTAGTATTTTTATAGCAATTTTGCATAGCACCTGCACTAATCAGTTGTTGCCGATATCCGGGCGTGACAAGCGCCAACCTATACCTAATGACCAGCTAACACACAGTAAACATGCACATACACAGATGACAGAGATTCGAAAGTTAACTGGAACTGGTGAAGAAAACAATCGCTTTTAAACTGCCTCTTGTCGCGTCGGCTTGGTATTCTTGAAGCGTCCGCTAACTTTCCTTACCATTCCGGTCTTCTAGTAGCAGCACCGCTGCAGTCTGACGGTCTTTTTTTCGCTGGCTCGCTTAAAGTGTTTACCAATGAACTTCCGCCATTTGACTGTGTGCGTATACTTATTCTATTTGACATTGAGATGGTCACGTGCTTCTTGGTTGTTCACCCGACTGTGCCCGTTAAGCTGATGGCGTGACAGTCACCCTTCGGACAGCGGTCGGCTTGCTAGTCGACCAAAAACCGAAACGAAAACGAAAGGGAAGAGGCTAGTTGGTACGAATGCCACTCTGTCTAGCCGTGGCTGTTTTCCACTAGCATGTCCTCTTAGCTTAGCAACTGTCATCCCGATTTCGAGCGCTCGTAGGTTGAGTGGCTGCATGCTTTCGAACGTCGTGTCTATCAAAGCGCCCCTGTTGTCCATTGGCGGCGGCGACGACGATGCTGGAAGTAGTGACATGGGTCTCGGCACTACTTCGAAACAAACGTTCAAAAAATGCATGTGGTATGTTTTACTAGGCCAATCCATTTTACCACCACGGAAATCTTCACAGCAATGACTGAATAAGATAGGATACTTGAATGACACGCTGCCACAGAGAGAGGAAGAGGGAGAGCGAGAGGGAGAGAGAATAAAGTGAGAGGCAGGAAAAAGCATGGGGGAGCACACAGCGCCTCGTTTGTCAATGAGTTGCTGCCGATGCAGACGGACGAAAAGTCTGGGAGCTATTGGTTTTAAAAAAAGTCATAGAAGCTGTTAAATAGTGGCACTTTTACAGAGACTGTGTTAGAATACGGAAATATTTAGTCATTAGCGTCTATCATGTAATAATTACGAGGAAAGTAATTGCTACGAGCAGTTCTTAGGCGATTGTTATCTCATGTTTTTTTCTGATGATTTTACACGATTCGACCCGTTTGTACTTAATTATATGAGCTAGGGGCCAGAGCAATTACAAAAATAAATCGTTTTGCTGATGACATAAATGCTGCAACGAGAAGTACCAACTACAATAGTGCAAATTGTTCTAGAGCATCATGTGAAAGAATAAGTTTCAACTTTACTACTGACAGATGCCTGACAGATTTAGCGTCTGTTTACAAGATAAACCCTCTAAACTTTGCATCGTTCATATATATATACATACATATATATATATATATATATATATATATATATATATGTATATATATATATATTTGTGCCTACTGGTATGAAGAAGTTGTACTTGAGTAGGTGTATAGAAATGCGCATACATCGAAGCTCACTCATTGACACAGAGTCGTACGAACGTTCTCTGTCATAGAGCGGAATGGCATTTCTTCGCTCTGGAATCTCTTGGGTTCCTGGTGTTCTTCCCGCCGTCTATTACTATCACCATACTGTCACACGACAACAACAACTACTACGAGTTGACTTCAACTTCACCGTTAACAGCTACTGTTGCCACAGAACGTGGACCTCTTCGTGTCCTTCTAGGCCTACGCCTTACTACGGTCCCTACTTGTCTCCTACCCCCGCTCTTGTCACTCATTATTGCCATTGTGCGGCATCACAGAACGGCTCTGGCTGTGGCCCCTGCGCTGACTGTGTCAACACAACTTCTGTTGCCGCATTCTTCCTATTGTATCGCCGTTGTCTTCGTACTGACTACCACGACAGGATGTCTTTCTCTATCGGTCCGTTGCTTTTCTCTGCGCAGCAGCTCTACAAACCGAGAGTGAAGAGCTCAGTGAAACCGACGACAGTGCTAGTTCATTGGATGCGTGCGGACAGCCAGGCCAACGGCTTCTTGCCGTTTTCAGCCTTCCTCTTCAGCTGCTTCTTGTCTCACTTCTTTCCATCTGCCGCATTTATCCCACCCTCGTGCGCATGAGGCTGTTCGCCTAAACGGCGAAAGTCGACTTGGCCGTTCTAAGGAATGCTGTGGTTTTCTACTGAGAGTCACTGCTCATCGGAGCTCGGCCGTTTGGTTGGTTCGTCCAATCCCTTGAGTTGCTACTTCTCGCAGTAAGCAGTGCAGGCCTTCCCGGCATTAGTGTCCTGCTTGAAATTATACGAAGGCCCGACGATGTTCCAGTACTCACAGTACCTCGGTTGCCGCTGCTGCCATAGTACGTGCCATCAGTTTCACCATGTTGGGGCGTCAACTGACACTTGGAAGGATACACGTTTGCTTCGAGAATCCTGTCCTACTGTAAGAAGCCTTCGCCGTATTCCTCTTCAATCCTCCCGCTCAGTGAGTGTCCTTACCTTATTCTCTGGTATGCGGTAGCAATCAGCGGCGACACGAGCATCGCCTTGGACTTCCATCTCACTTCCGGAAATCGGTTTTACGTCACCATACTGCTCACATAGCCAGCTCTAAAAAAACTCCTCGTATAATGTATACGTGTGCGTCAATGGATGCGAGTGAATTTTTACTAATAGTAGACCTACTGTTTGAATGGTAGTCCGAAATGTAGGCGAAGACCAATATAGGCTGGTACTTTGCGAGCCTATGTGGTGTGCTCAGGCTTCCCTATAAATAATAGAAAAAAAAATGAAATAAAACTTTTTCAATAAATCGACATGGTCTTGGTAGAGAAGTCACAGCATGAGAGTCATGACACGCTTCATAACTGCGTCTTCCCGAAGCTGTATATAGCTTCTAGTTGAATGCTCGGTACTCGTGCCGATCTAGATCAACAGCACGATCCCGTTGAAACCTATTTGTCTACTATTTTCGTTTTGCATAGTAACTAACGACGGTTGTTGTCGATTCCGTGGGGTTGCGTTCCTCCCGTGTTTTTCCGGTCACCGGTCCGTCGTTTTTGGTGGCTGAAAAAACACAACCCAGATGGGGGGAGTATCGCTAGGGCTCTATTCGACCCCGCGAAGCACCTACGTAAATGCTGTAAACATGATAGACGTTGTTCCTGCACTGATAACAAAAGGTACGCGTACTCCCTCGTTTGGTACAGAGCAAGGTACGTATAGGATCAATAGTTCATACAAAGGCAGTAATCAAGGCGACCTTTTCTTGTGTAGATAGCTCCATTACCGGAATCCCGTTTTGTCGGAGCTGTGAATGATCACGCTCAAAATCGTTAGCAGTATGTAAATAGTTTTCCATTTTCGCCATTTTTTGCCAGCCGCAGCTCGGAGACTTGACTTCGAAGCGCTTCGGCACCAGGTAAACGATACAAAGGCTTTTCGGTCGGCGCTTTCGGTTAGTTACGGTTGCGGGCCATTTCAGTTCAGACGAACGATCTTAAAAAGATCAAGCCTGATTTTTATTATACGGATCAATAGT
>NW_019215824.1:0-4877 GCF_002532875.2 Varroa jacobsoni | reverse complement strand
ATATATTCATAACTACAGGTAAAAAATTGAAAGGCAAGGACTATAGCCGAAGCTAACTAGGTGGGTTAGTCGCTGAGGAAGAGACATAAATTACAGATTATTATTTCTCTACCTTTTTCAGGACGTAATTTTTTTTTTTACTGATTATTAATTTCTATTGCTTAGTTCCACAAAGTCAGGTTGCTTCCCTCTTAAAAAACATAAAAATAAAAGGTACATTTATTGCTTCCATTAGAGAGCTTCGCTACAGAGTGTATAAACCTTAATTAAAATCTGTGGTATCGATACATAGTGCGCGTCACCAATGATCTGTTATCGCGCATGATCGACTTTTGCCCATTCATTAATATAATTTTCCTTTTCAGGTCTCTTCTTTCTTCTGCTCAGTCTACGATAAGGTTCATCACCGCTTTCTTCCTTCCAGAATCTTGGAGTACTAATTATTCCCATATTTATGCATTCTTCATTTAACCTTCCTATGGCATCAACGCGATGCGAGTGCATTATGCCTCTCTGACGAACTCCCAGCTGATCTTTTTATTCCTCTGTCATACTTTTGTAGACCGTGTAGGCAAATTTCACATCTGATATCCTTTTCGTCTCGTTCGTTTAGCCACCCTCGCGTTCTTTTTCCTCTATGGTTTTCGCGCGGAGTCTATCAGTATCTAACGAAATCTCAACTTCGTCGTAGTTATTTTTACTTTCTTTGTTTCCACACAGAGGCAAGCGTTGGCCAATCACAGTACGACAACTTGCACTTTTATATTGGCTCCTTGGGTGGGACTGGGGTATACGTCTCGGTTAAAGAAAGACGTCCCCACCATTCAACATTACGTTGTCGGTGACGGTGACGTCCTCATCGCCATTGTCTGTTATCGGAACTCATTTTTTCCCAACGGAAGTGCGCAAAAAGCGAAAACCTCTACTACAGAGTGTAGGAACGCAAAGAATCTAATATTCGTTCTAACGTAATCAAAAAGTAAAAGCAATACAGGCTGGAATGAGGTGTAGGAACGAACGTCTATGGGATACGTCCAAATACGTGATATTTGGAAGGTCTACTAGTGGTGATGATAGCAATAAGCCAGTCGCGAGTGGATACGACAACAGAGGAATATGAACGGCTGCTGCAGAAGCCCCAGTCAGAGTTCGTAGCGCTGGTCCTGCCGTTGCTGTTGAATGAAACAATTTCGCGATTAAGAACTCGCGAGTGGCAGAACCAGAAGAGATCTGGCGCACGCGAAAGAGAATACTTTAATATCAGCAACTTCGTCCCATTTCTGTTTTAATTAGAAGTGTTTCGTTGGCCATAGACGTTGCGATGCGGACGGCTGCGTCGCCAGCAGCAGTCTTGGCATGAAGGGAAGGAGAGCCAAGCCAAACGAAATCCATAATTCGGAAGCAATATTTCCTGCTGGAAAGTTTTACCGTCCCAGTTTGGCCATACAGCTGACCCAGGGCTAATAGCAATCAGCCAGTATAATGGACAGTATGCAGTAGACGAGAAAGTGGATCGTTATAGATCTGTTAATCGGAAATGTTGGGGTTGTGTTGGAAGCTGGAGTTGAGTCGTAGAGAATAGGTCGTTTCCGGCATATGGAAACAAGTTAATACCTATTGATATTAATAAATGTTTCGAGTTTTTCATCCGGTTCTACTGCGTATGTCAAGCATTACTTCACACGGCTGGCTTCTCCACAGCACGAGATGAAATAGCTCAGTGTCCGACCTCGAACCATCTCACTAAGCATCGCCAAAATTAATAAACAAATAGGTGATTACTGGATCATATGAGCAAGAAAAATTGAGTGATGGGAATAAATAGATAGAATTTGTCCAAAACACCTCCTGATCAGGCAGGCAGTTGAAACAAGCAGCATTTCGTGTGTTTCGCAGGCCGCACAAGTAGTTTTATAGGAAATAAATGCTTTTCATCATTAAAGTGAAGCGCTGTGCCAGTGGTAGAACACATTGTCTAACGGCCTGGGTTGACGATCTCAACCAAACAGATGATGTCTCCATTGTTGTTCTAGTGATCGGAATGTAGTAACCAAATGGAGTAACTGTTACGGTAGTTTCAGGCCTTGTTAAATGTATCTGAACTTTGTCACGCGTTCCGTAAAGGTAGGGGGACAAACGTTTCGAATAGTGTCCAATTATGACCACTTCCTAAATTTTCTTGTAGAATTCTTTTAATTACATGCTGCTGTGGGAAGCACTCAAGAGGAAATTTCTTCGCGAAGCCTTCGCACAGAGCTCGTACAAGGTTCATCGTTTTCTCCTTAATAAAGCACATACATAGCAAACAGATTAATAATATTTCATGTGTTTAAAAATAACACAGAACTGTTAGCGAAGTGCTAGACTTCAACGGTCATGAGATAATAACACATAACACATGCTTAATAAAGCATGCTCCTTTACGAGGCTTTCATCAGGGCAAATACAATGATAGCAACCCACTCCAATGTTTTAGCCTAATAGGCCATTTAATTACTAAATCAGTCTGGCCTCTTCTCATGTCTTCGTCTGTTGAGTTTTGTGAGCAACCAGAGACGCCGAGTTCCTTAGCTCCTTTCGCCCCTACCTTCACAGAACTGTTCATCAACATCAGACCACCAATACAAAGAACCGTTGCAATTTCAATACGAATGGTTGTGCAGTCAGTCAACGATCCCGTGGCCCGCAAGTTTTACGTCACAAGGCTAGTACTGCAGTTAAAAGTCAGAAACACAACGGCTAACGACAAGCCCCTCGTTCAATGGACCTCCCTTCGAGGCTATCTGTGCGGCAACAGCACAAATATACGTGCCTTACTCCGCTAGCCGATTACTGCTGTTATCCAGTTCTTTCTTTTTGTCCTTCGCCTCTACTATATAGCACCGGCTGATCCCACTTCTGTCGATTATCCGACCCAAGCTGGAGTCTCACTTGAAGACATACGCAATGGCTTACAGGCACATTACCTTTCCTATCGAAAGTAGCTGGGCACAGTTAAGTCGCACAATTGGGTCACTTGTCGAGACCTGTCGAAAGAGGACCTTGGAAGTCGCTCCACTGACTCTTGAAGGCCTTGTCAATGACTGGCAGAAGGAGGCACATGAACAGGAAATTAGTTTTACCGATTAATTGCAAGGGGATCAGCTATGGTTCCATCAGCGGTGTTTCTAGGTAAGTATTTTTACACTTTCTTTACTGTTATCGTTGTTATAATTATGCCTACCTTTGTATAAGTACGCTGCGTTCTAACATGATATTTCCCCGCGTAAAGCTGTACCTCTGTGGAACAAACTGACTTAATGATTCAATGGAAAACCCTCTGGACAGTCACAATAGCTAGTCTTGGACAGGAATACAATAGACTGAAGACTGAAAATGGTCGTGATAAAAAATCCGTTGTCTGCAAATCATTCGATATGCCACATGGTTATTTCTTCGTGCTTAGAATGTATAATTATCTTTTATTATCTATTTGTTATTTCGTCATTTGCAGGCATAGCCAAACTTCGCAATAAAGTTTCCAGTTCTTAAAATAAGAACTGGAAACTTTGTTGCGATACCACGCGATGAGGAACAATGCCTGTGACACGATAAAGGGTCCTTCTTTGAAATATTCCGAGCAGGGAGCGTAACGATATCGAGGTCAGTCAGAAAAAAATATTGAGATATACTAGTGGGTCGGACCTAAAACCTGGTAGTCTTACGCCTGTTGCTGTACGCATCCCGCCACCAAAACTGCATTATCGCGTCAAATCTGTAGGTAACTGTGTCAAGGAGCTTCACAACTGATCTTATTTATAACATTTGTTTACTAGGAAAAACTTCAGGAAGCAATTGCGTTCTGGGACGCGTTAGGCCATGCGATACCATAGGCTAGGGTAGAACCAGCTTTGACCTAGTTTTGCAGTATATCGCATCAAATGTTTATTTCCGTCTTTCATATTAGTGCGACATGCGCATATTAACGATATTTAACATCCACATCTAGACTCTTTGAGGCTTATTAAGCACCGTAGTAAAATTATACACGACTTTCAACGAAAAATGTTGTTTTTTATATTTAGTCTCGGAAAATCCCAAAGAGTGGTTCTGGTTCATCCGCCTAAATGCGATGCTTCATATATATATATAGCTTTATATTTTGCCCCATTCTGCTTAACTACATATATGTAAGGGGTACAACGTTTGAATTGAAGCACGCTTCGGCGGGCTGTCTATCGGAACGAGTCTACGCTCGTCCGGCATTCGCGGTACTCGAAAGGAGAGCCTATTCTTTTTAGGACAAAATAACAGATTCGTCAAGGTTGAAGACAATGCGTCGTTTTCGCAATTTGAACGAAAATGAGCTATTGTACAATTTTCTTTCGCGCTGGAGGAATCGTACTATAATGAGAAGCTTCTTTTTTTTACCTGAGAGTGGCGTAGCGTGCTACTGTTTGCTTTAATACAGCGCTTGGAGACGAAAATATTAATTATCAATTAGGTTATCCAAACATCTTCGGACGTTACTTTTTTTTTAAACTTTTTAAGCCCTTTCGCACTTCATGTATTTTTGAATTTTTTAAGCTTTTACCTAAAGAGTTTAGTTTTATTATCAGCTGAAAATTTGAATTTCCGGCGGAATTTAAACTACACTTGAACAAATTTATAACTCCCGTGGCGCACAATCAATACTTATAGGTGATTTGCAGGTTAAAGAAAGGGTACTGAGTGATTTATAGCGATAATGAGGATGAATCGTGTTATACTGAATGCATACGACCGTCACGAATGACACCTATAGCACATGTCAAGTAGCATTTAGATACAGTCTTCGAAACAAACTATCATCCGCCTAAATGCGAGGAAACTTCCAATATATATATATATATCTCGTG
>NW_019215822.1:0-4915 GCF_002532875.2 Varroa jacobsoni | reverse complement strand
CTCTAACTACAGGGATTCAAATTCACATTGACATTTCCTTGTTAGCCAGTTATGACGGTCTTTCTTTTTTTCGCAAGCTTAGGGACATATTCACTTATAGTCAATTCTATTCCGGTTGGGCTGGGTGTAATTTTGGAGTTGTGCTAGCTTCCGGTTAACTACAATTAACCGCGGGACCGCTGGGTGTTAGTCTAAGGTTAGTACAACTCCTAGGATCTTCCTCTTAAAGGCGAAATCTCTAAGATTCGGGGGTCGACAGAGCTAAAAACTTTATGGCCTCGCTTTGCCAACCGATGTCGGCAGGTCACACGCTGAAAAAATCGGGCAACGAATAAAATGGCAGAAACTAGAAAAATAACGGGAGACGAGGAGAACGAGAATAAGGATTTAGCCTAAGCTATCCCTGACACAGTCACCATCAGCAAGGCTATTCGATTTACAAACATGCACACCTGGCTGAAACCAGTAGAAAATGTATATGGAACGCGTCTATAAGGCCGATATTGCTTTATGTGCAAAGAGCAAAAAGTGCTGCACAGCTTTAATGGCAATCGCACTTTTGTTTCGATGCGTTCGAAGGGTCATTGCCACATATATCTTGAATATGATTTTTTTTTAATTTTGTTTCTAACGCCTATAAAATTCCAATTGGAGTCCAATTGTTAATTTCATCAGAAAATGTAAATTACTCATGAATAAGTCCTATTTATTTGTTTTTGAAATTACAGAGATCGATCTCGTGTATTTCATGATCAATGTCCAGAATTTGTGGGGTTTGCAAGAATTTGTTTGGGTATTTGCGGCAACTTGTTTGGAAATTATTTCAATTCATAATTTACTACAACGATGCTATCTTCTTGCGTTAAGGATCGCCGTTTATCTGAAATGGCACCTTGCATTCGTTGCTTATATTTCAAGCGTTCGCTAAGGCTCCTCAGAGAGTCGACTTCCGAGAATCGCCTCACTTGATGAGAGACAACTAACGCCTGATTAGACAACGACGTACCTTCAAGTTAGAACTTCTTCAGAAGCTAGAAAGCCATAAATGTGCTTTATGATTTTATTTTCAATCAATCACGATAGACATTGAAACCAAATTGGGTCTGAGTGTACCGTCAATTGCGGTATTGCCCGCAAAAATCTTTCGAAAAAAATGTCTCCGTGATGGTGTAGTGGTAACGTTTGGTGCTGAATAATAGCAAACATCTCAAGTGATGCCTGACGGCATAACAGAACCAGACGTATGACCCAAAGCGCACATTTAGATCGTGCTACGAGAGACGGAAGCGTGGTTCAAACACAGAAAACGTGGAAACTACTGAGACATGTCGAAAATGTTATTTGATGTTTTATCTAGGTATGAATTAAAAGGATTTGTAAGCTCACACCTATTATACATAATTAGTCTTTATAAAGGATGCAGTAAGTTTATTGTTTTTATTAGAGATAAAAACCATTAATGATTCAAAAACGATTCTTTTTACGTTTCGAAGTATCTATGCGATTACTTGTTAGTTCGGTATTCCTTAACATAATAATCTTCAATTATCAAGAATGTTATCGATGCACTACGAAAATGTAATCCATAATATGTAGAATAAACCTTGACAATATTGTAACAGTGCACGCAATGTATGTCTCTTCCAGGAAAATGCCAAATTAGCGAAAATGATTTCGGGGAAACGTCTATTCCGAATGCACCGGACCGTGCATAGGCGTTCAATACTGTATTATTGTATGTTATTACTGTGTTATGAACAAAAGTCATCACGAGTCTTTTTCTAACTGATTGAGGTCAGGGATCCCTCCGCTGACGAACTCAAGTTGACCAGAGAGGGCTGCTTTATATGGTACAGGCATATGCGTATGGTACGTTACCGCTTCGTTTCTATTCGTAACTTTATAACTTCATTTCGGTATAACAAGAAAGCTAAATGTGTCTCTAGACAACAAAAACCTGCACTATGCCGTCAATTACCCTAATATTAGAATGAGACAATTAGTCTCAATATAGAGTCATTTTTAGTCGGCAGTATATGCCCTACCAAATTCAAGATGAGCGAGATAGTCAGATTAATTGCATAAGATATCGGCATACAATGTGTCAACGACAATGAATGATCGTCTGAAATCACAATAAAGATTATTAAGAGCCATTTTCACGGGTATTACGCTAGCAAACCCTTGATTTTCACTGGAGAGGAGAGCTCAGCGATAAATGAATACCAGCTGCGCGTTCTCGGTTTCCGCGTTTACGCTGCGACAGAAGGCTGAAGAAGCTTTACTTGATCCATACGATCCTTCGGGCAAATCCGACCGCTGTTACGTTGTGTTTTTTATCCCACCCCGAGTCTCAGCAAGTCTGATATCTGTGGTTTGTCTGAAGGGGCTCAGGGGAAGCGGAGCTCGAGGAGGTTCGACGTCTCTGCCTCCTTTGAGTCAGGCGAAACTTTATGATGATCCTAATGTGGATCCTGAATAAGCCAAGACGTATTTTTTAATTTTATGCAATCTTCATTCGAAGCATTTCTAGTAATTACCTAGTTGTACCGCAGGAATTACAAGATCGATTTTTTAGCCATGTTTCTTTATGCTGGCCCCGGACACCAAAAAGTCAAGAAGTTTAGGAGGACAGATACTATGAACGACTTCCCATAAGCAGCTAATCCTTTGCTAAGCAAATGCTACATGACAAGTTTTCTTTTTAAAGGTACTTTTGTATACGTCGAGCTTCACCACTAGAATTTTAATTTTTAAGAGGATTTTGTGAAAAATTTAAAAGAATGCAATCTGTGCAAGAACCTGTACCCTTGACTATCCTTGAACGAAAGCAATATAACAGTGTACCTGTTACATATATATACAACGACGAATTAAAGCAATCGCCATTTGGTAGAATACTGGCGTCACCCTAATCAGAGATTCGACGGTCGATTATATCTGTTATAAAGGATAAGCAGATGAGCAAGTTCAAACTTGTAAGTCAGTACAAAAGACAGTCACGCAGCGATTGAAGTTATCGTCAAATATATGAGGCCTGACTATTAGGTAGACTCATTACAAATATGTTATCCCATCTAACACCAAGGCCGCATATGATGATCATATTTAGCATCTCGTTAGGACGAGTTGTATTTAGAGGTTTTGTCTCATAAAGTGCAAGAGTACGAGTCAGTTACGAGTCAATGCAGTTATTATCGATGCGGAAGTTGCAATCTACCTAAACCCGTGTTTATCCTCATCTACTGATACTTTTCGACATCACTATTTAGGTAAAGCCTGAAAAAAATTGAAATATTGAATCGCATTTGCGTCAAAGGTAAATGACCGTAAGTTTTTTTTTCTATTATTTTGAAGCAAACCTTTGTGAAGCGAATAAGCAGGTGGCTCATCTAAAATATTAGACCTATGTGGACCGTTGCAAAAAGGCGGTCGTTCCACAAATGTAGGGGATACCAAACCTCCATGGATGTCATTTCCCGTTGACATAGACTCCTGCTTAGTTAGGTAGGTGGTGTTTTCGGCCGACGTTGTTACAATGACACCATCGCTCTTATCCAGACCACATGGTTAGTAAAGATACATACGTATTTCGTTGTATATTGTGTAGCATTTTCAATTAGCGCACAAATGATATACCTCTCCTTATGCCGTCGAAACAGACCTTGACTACTAAATCCATCTAACTCGAGCGAATGTGTCACTAATTAGGTTATTTAATTACGTAAAATGTACGCTTACACTTTTGTTGATTGCGGCTGTCGTTTCGGATAGTTCGACAGCCGTTCGTTTGTAGTGGCGTTGCAAACAAAGCTTTAACGGTTGCGATATTAGTCCTTGCCTCTGCGCTCTGTTCTGTGTTAGTTCAACACGAGAGCAGCTTCCATAAAGAAGTTTCTTGCCAGGCATTGCTATCACTCACTCACTCGCTGCTGACCTAAGGCCTGTCTAAAAGTCGTCCTTTTCTTTGCGTAGTATAAACGGAAGACATCGTCCCTTGCCTTGAGTTGATGCGTCCTTTCGTTCGACCGCATGCTTATGAGTACGGTAAAAGAGTTACGTGTAAACTCAAGCAGTCTAGCTGGTTTTGGTCAACATCAACGTGACAGGCGAGGCCTAAAGCTAGAATGAGCCTCTTCCTATGTAAGCACTTAGCTTGTGATGATAGCACCAGTTGAACTTTTCCGTGTCAGACGAGTGTCGGAGTGCTGAGGGAGCAAAAGAAAAGACGACACGGACGTAGCGTGCAAAAGTCAACTTCGCCTTTACGTCAACTCTACGTGCTGAAAGCTCGGTGCGAAACCTATCTTTATACTTTTCAGATAAAGGAGGCAAGAAGAGGCAGAACAAAAGAATGATGAAAAACCGACATCGATAACACCGATGAAATTATTCTAGCAGGCTTCGAAGCCTCAATTGAGGCTAACTTTGGTTGAGGTTAACACAATACTACGAAGCGCATCAGATACTGTTTTTGCTTCAGGTTTATAAAGGCCCAAGTGTTTCTAGCAGTTAATATGTTTAGTTTTATTCTAGGTTTTCGTTATATGACAATTCGTACTGTAAGTGAAATAAGGTCATCCGGCTGGCATTACCATACATGTAAACTACTCGTCACTAATGAGCACCTGTAGTAAATATTTTTTATGTGTATTCAATTTCTGCAACTGGAGATATCTATTTTTGTACTGTGTTTCATCTGTTAATTACTTCTCTATCGTGTACCCGTCGGGATCATTATCAGCAACCTAAATTCGGGAGTAAAAGCTTGTTAAGCGCTTATTCGAAAGCCTACCGCCAACTTGTCTTTCCATTGTTCCGGCCACTGACCGGCCGTTGCGATCTGTTTGCGTCGTTTAGTCGGGCCTTAGAACTAATGCTAGGACTAACTTCTACTATCATGGCGTTACATGAC
>NW_019215821.1:0-4922 GCF_002532875.2 Varroa jacobsoni | reverse complement strand
CCTTGAAGTCGAGCCTCTAGCCATTTGCCCGGTTCGATTGTTGTGAGAACCATGGCCGACATATCGAATTTCGACATTCAGAAGGTAGGAAACCTAAGAATTTCGCAATAAATAAGCTTAAAAGTGCAACCTTTTCGCAGCGAATGAAGCTCTTGACAGAATGCTTAACTTCCAAGCCTTTAAATACAAAAATACAACTTCCTAGCTGGACGATATCGTCACCCAGCAAGGTGCAGACTTTATTATATAAAATATAGCAAATCTCTAGGGAGTTCTAAATCATTTTCAACATTTAACGTTTCCGTCAAAATATCAGTCACACCCCGCACAACACCAAAAAAGGCTGTCACCTAACAAAGGCAACTGGAGTGAGGCTAACTCAACGTTATCAGAAATATATGAAGTTTTGTCTTCGATCTTTCGCTACAATTTTTTGAAAACAATTCATATATATATATATATTGCTGAAAAAAATATACATATAATATATATAGTACTACTACAATCATTATGACAAGCGCCGCAAATGCTGCTAACTCTGAGCAGAACTCGTGCTTGTAACTGAGTTCGTAATACGCCTTCCTCTATTATTGGCTCTTGGATCATATTTAGAAAAACAAAAGCTAAAATTTTTTATCTTATTTTTTCGCGCACTTGTCGTTTTCGCTCTTTAGCTCCTTCGTCCTAAATTGCACACACCTATCCCCACTGCCGCTCCATTGTTTCCGCAGCCGTCATTGTTCAGCTTGTTCAAAACAAAAATTAATGAATTCATTTTATTACCTCTTAGTGGAATTCGTTATAGTGTACTTAATAAAGCAACCCGTGAATATACTCTATTACATACTAGAAGTACATGACTATGCTAGAAAACAAATAACGTTTTCCT
This sequence comes from Varroa jacobsoni, assembly GCF_002532875.2. Classification (NCBI taxonomy): domain Eukaryota; kingdom Metazoa; phylum Arthropoda; class Arachnida; order Mesostigmata; family Varroidae; genus Varroa; species Varroa jacobsoni. The sequence continues at coordinate 4,033 of NW_019215821.1, read as the reverse complement.
TTACCGGTTACCCCTATCTTTCCCCCATAATTGCCTCTTGCTTGCCCCAGGGTATCACAAGCTCCATTACCTGCTCCTCCTCCTCCTCCTCCTCCTTTTTGTACAATGGAGGCAAGGTAGTTTACCTCAAGCACCAGCTAGTTCTAATAGTGCTGTCAGTTCATGAAGTAGCGAACCGACAGACCAATCCGTGAGGCCTGCTGTGCTGAATTGTCATGCCTCGCACTGTTTCAGCCGAGTGGATGCAGCAGTAGTTGCAGACATTCCCGATTGGTGGTACGGCCGACTACGTTTGGCCAGAGAACAAGAACGGGCACCATGGGACACATATCCAGCCGACTGACGCCAGTGGGTGGATCGATAGACAGTGGTGATTTTTCTTTCAAAGTACTAGAAATTCTCCAAAACCAGCCAGCAGACGAACGTGAAAAGGTGAGAAAGATTAAGGTGAAGGGGTAGATAGATCAGGCGACATTATGTTTAGGCGTCCATACGGGTACGGCTGTGGACGAATTCTAGAAGCGTTTTCGCCTGGAGCCACTATCGCCACCGCAAAACTAAATGGGTGCACATATGTACCGAAACGTTCTCTCGACGTTAGCCAGCTGCGGTAAGCGGTAAAATTGATAACATTCTCGTGGTTCTATGTCGTCTTGCCTGTGTGCATATTCAGATTTTTCGAAGGCATGATTTAGTATCGTATATCGATCAACACCACCGTTAACGGATACGGTAATCGTCTGCAGGTAGATGGAAAGTACAGATTTTTGACAGACATGTCAACAGTAGATTCCATCTTCAGCTCTCGTAAACAGACCAGAAGCAAATAAATAACTGTTATGTGGGATTGGTATATAGCATGAATGTGTACAATATTACGGATGATCATTGTTTTACTGTCAATTCTTCTGCTGTAGGCTGTCATCTTTTATGTGTTGAAATTAGACGATAGCAACAATCGATGACTGTCTAATGAATGATGAGAAAATTAGTACATATTGCCATTTTTTAAGAGCTACTTTCTGGTATAAACATTCTACGGGGGAGCCGATCGGCTGGCAGAAACATACTACGCCAAAGGCATCGGTGCATGGCCATATTCAGCGTTAAGCATAGGGAAAAAGTACCAAGTCGATTAACGCTACCTGCCACTAATTCAGAGACAATTAATCGAAGCCTGGTGCAAGTTAGTTTCTGTTGGAGCTGTTTTCAGATTATTGGTCTGTAAAAGTCCTGCTGCAATAACCTACGTGAGGCCATTCTAAGGTCAGTACACACCAAAATACTTAGGCGTGTCACGATATTCTGGCCATTACCGTTCTGTAATTGCACGTAGCATAAGTGAAGCAAGAAACTCGATGGGTAGGTTGGTTCACGGATGCGAAATCGACTAAAACACTGCGCAATTGAGGCACTCTCATACAGAAGACCTGTTCCGGCTATGGAATATCGTACAGCGTGATTAGGAAATGACCTTTCGTGCCCGTTCAGAACTGAGGCCTGATGAATAGCGGTAGTGATAACTGTTACAATAGAGATTTCATAAGATCAAGTAATGGTAAAAAAAAAAAAAGAGACAAACGGGGCCGGGTTGATAGAAACGCGAACATTCGGCGACAAAGGAAAGGCCGCGTTTGTATATATTTTATACCATGCTGTAGCGCAATTCATTTACAAAAGGATCCCTAGATATAGGCTTGAGTTTTCATTTTAATCTACTCTAATACCTATGTTTCACTTTGATTATTCACGAATATATAGTAATTGATTAATCCAATCAAACCGTACTGCCACCAGCGCACGAAAAGACAGCGATAACTAATGCCTGATCTAACCCCTTCGTTGTAAGGCAGCGTGGATCCGAAATGGAAGAAATAGCACGAGTGCCCCTAACAACCAGCTTATCGTAGGTCGTCAACGGGCCGAAGCAAAATGGTAATCAAGCTAGGTAGCAAAATGCAGGCAGACCAACGATCTAGCCCAATCCGCATCCGGTTCCCTAGGTTTCGGCACAACACTTGCCAAAGTGCTACAGCAGTTATCTGGTAGTTGTTCTGCGCCATGTAGTGCTGACGCAGGTGCTACTCATCTCATTACATCCCTCTAGCGTCGAGCGAGACATATCGATTTGCGTTGTTTGCTGAATCCTATTTTGTCTTCGTATTGCAGCGCGGTCCATCCCACGTTGTTTCATTTCCTCTTAATTTTCCACTATTCTGACGTGTGTACGAAGGCTTCTCTTCGGCATACAGTGTTCAACTTGAGGGGTCTAAATGGCACATGTCAGTGCAAGAGTACATAAGGCTATGGCGACCGATAGTTGAAGGTCAGTAGACAAGCCGCACGGCTAATCTCGAGTTCATTTGGCTGAACTTATTTCTAATAAAAGCAACGTTTACATGCGTCCCATATAGACTGTGATTAACCCTATCTGTCCTACCCTGCCCTTCGGGTAACTAGGATAGCACACCGACTGAAATGTCCTACACGGTTTATTCTTAATCGAATAATACAAACATTGTTGACTTTATCAGTGTAACTTACGACTTGTCTTGCTCACTTTTCGAAAGTCTGTTCTTTAGAATGATTGCCACTTCAAATAAATGTGCCAATTCCCCAATGCCACTTACACAGCTGAAATCATAAGATCAATTTAGCCAATGTAGCGTCCAATCTGGGTGTCCAACCCAATATGGGTGTCGTGTACGCGGGACCTCAACCAACGACACCAAACATTTTTGCCCCCCGTAACTTCGATGTGAACGCCATAACGGCACGACGGAACAACCGAAATAATAATTTCAGCCTGTCTTGGCTACCTACTATCGCACTCGACGAATGCTATGTGCTTTCACATACTTCTTTTAAAATCTATTGTAGTTAACGTTATATAGGAAAACGCCCACTTGGCGTTAGCAGCGGTCTGTCAGCTTCATTATTCGCTATGAACGTGCAGTATTCAAGGCGCTATTCAGCAAGCAACCCTGTCGACTGCATAAATACTAACCCTACTGGCAGCAGTGTTGGCAGCACCATATGTGTGCGCGCGTTCTGCTCTCGATGTTCTGTTCTACCAAATGGCTTTTTTTCTCAAGCGGTGACCATGTCAGCGGGCCCAACGAAAGCAGGGCGATCGCTACAAACAACAGCCGCGGGAACGCTGCGTCTTCGCATGCAGTTCAGCTGTCGCACAGCTGCTACTGAGTTTGTTCCCCTTCCCCATTGCGCCGGCCTCATTCCGCCGCTATTTCTCGGCAAAAGCGACGAAGTGTGTGTCAGGCCAGCTCCACTGCAGATGTCACCATCGTCGCCGACTACCGTCGACTGGTCCTTGGGGTCTCTCGTTTTCTGCACCCCCTTCCTTTCCTTCCTCTCATAAGGCTGTCTCCTTCTGCCAGCCCGCCAAAGGCAACGGCATAGCCGGCTGCACAAAGCAGCAGCAGGAGCAGAGCATTCTTTTAGGTAGTGCTCGTTGTCGCCTGCGAGGGAGGCATCCGGCTGGGGGCGGCTCTGATGGTGCTGACACCGCCGCGTCCACTTCCACGAATTAGGGCCAGACACCCTCTATGTGTCGAAAGGCGCGACGGAGTAACGACAAAGCAGACCGAAGCGGGTGGACACACAGTGCATGAAGGCCAGTTTTTGGTTAGGCTGGCCGAAGAAAGCCTGCCTGCTGCATGTGGAGATAGTAAGCGCTGAAAACCTAGACGGTTTTTTTGGAGGATCCGCAGTAGTAGTAGAGAAAGGGCTCGGGCACTTTTTGCTGGAACCCGTCACATCGTTTCTAGCCCTATGTATAGATAGTTTCCTTAAAAAACTAGACTCTACCTCGTTCGTTTTTTCTTCCCATGTGTCGAAGTTCGTATTTCAATTTCACCTCACGAGCCGTGTTTAGTTAAATCGAGGTGAACGACTTTTCGATAGCGCCAAAAGGCACCACTAAAGACAAGATGCGGTTGAGACTACACCATGTTCTCAAAAAGACAGGTTCTTACCAACGTTGTGACCTCTTGAATGTACGGAGCCTACCAAG
>NW_019215820.1:0-4946 GCF_002532875.2 Varroa jacobsoni | reverse complement strand
ACCATGTAAAGGTATAATAAAATCGGGGTGATTAGTTAAAAGTCATGTTTGCCTAAAATTTGGCAAAGCTAAAACGAATATACGGTACCCCGATATTTATTGTGTATTTGTTTAGCCGGTAGAAGGTAACTGGGGTTGGTGTTGGGCTAAAACTCCTGGATTTTTCTTATTGTAATAAGCTCTTTTTTCTTTCCTTTTCTTTACTCCCGACGCTTATGATGGTTACTTGTGCTGCTTACATGGCCAAGCAAACTATGGCGCCTGTGCTAACTACACTATATTCTTTAGCATCTAGCAACGTCTTTAAGGTTCGACGAAGGCTGGCAGTTTTAATGGTGCTGAAAGCGATGGAGGAGGAAAAAGGGGTCGTCTTGTTATCCTCCGCGTCCAATGGTTATGACCTGTGACTGCTAAAGTTAAAGCATTTGCTGTAGCGGGTGGAAGCCGTGGCAGCATTGGGTGCCTATCGTCTTAGCCCTACCGGACAGTAACAATTGTAACAACGGCACAGCACATTGTGCTGTTGTATTTGTATCTGTGAATTATTTGCCAGCTGTGGTGACGATAGTGTGCTGCCTATCCGACATCTTCGTTGATTCGCTCCGTTGATTTTGGCTCATCTAGCTCTCCCTGCCCAGTCCCGTTGCGTTTTCCCAGTTCCTTTGCTGCTGCGTTGACCGGCAGCAACAGCGGCGCTTCACGTATGCCATCAGCTGGTTCGCGTTCGTAGTAAAGCTGCTTGCAAGGAAGTCGACTAGCAAGTTGTTCTAATGTTGCTACTTCGTTTTCTTTCCACTTTTCTAGACACATCACTATCATTATGTTAACTTGTCTGCTTTTATGTATGACAAAGTTGTTGTTATCTTACGAGGTATAGCTGAACAGCTAAGGGGTCGAGCTAGGTGAGGTTCCTTGTTTGGAAATAGTACTATCGCGCCGCAGGCGCGCCGTGTGCTCCATCTGCTTTGCAGGCTTGTTATGTTCCATTGTGAGAGGCTATTCATCGGAGACGACCTCTGCGGATGAACGTCCTTCTGCCGGCAGACAGAGCAAATAACAGGCCTATAGTGAGATAGACATAGAGAAGCTGATTAAAATGTTATTCATCGCGCATGACGACGAGGTAGAACCGACGTCAGCAGCAGTAGCGACAACAACAACAACCGGAAAGACTCGAATGCTACAAAGCATTACGAAGCCGACAGTTACTTCACTACTACACTTGTATTGCAATATTTGCTTTGTTATCACACTTCGTTATTGCGATAGCGATGGATATGTTATGACTTCTAGTCGTAGAAATATGTACTTATGGCAAATATAGCAGTTGCGGGACCTGAGCAGATCGAGTTTACTCGGGTATTGATATGGAAGCCTTTAACTATTCTTTTCAGAGAACGAATATCAGAAGCCTATATTGGCTTGAGCTACAATGAATGGTACAGCGGTCGGCTCCGCCTCGAATTTTGGCGCGCTTTTCGGATGAAATGTACCCAATGATAATTATGTTACCTCAGCTACTGAAATAAAAGAGGACACAATTAATAACGTACATAGCAGCAGGTTTTTATTAGTAAATCTGTTTCTGTACTATAGTAGGATTTACTATTATCTGAATAAGAGGGAATTAGCACGTAATTAGCTGAGATGTAAAATTCAGATGAACGTATGAATTAAGTGGCCCTTAACAATTTAGGGTGATACTAGGCTGTCGGGTTCACGCTGAACCGCTTGTTCAAGTGAATCACGTTGCTCGGTTTACAATTTTATCAATAAACCGACGTGAAGTGAGAACGAAACAGCGACCAGGGTTCGCGTGAGAAACACAGCGCCGACCCTTTCCATACATGATTAACTTTTCTACCAAAATATATTGATTGTGTAGTAAAACAGTCCTATCTGTTTGAAAGATCCTAAAATACAACACTCATGAAAATACTCCCTGGCCTTAATGTTAAGCACAAAGGAAAACTAGTTTTGGCTGAGATGCCTCTATTCTGGCCTAGTGCAAATGGCCCCTCCAGTATGCAGTTCGAACTATTACTTATTACTTTTTTGCAAATAACCTAAAAGGGTACTTATCTTAAGAGTGTTTTCCGTAGTTTGCGCCATACATTACTGCAAAAATTCGGAAAATATCAGGCGTTCCACTTCGCTTTAAAAAGAAGACGAAGCGAGACAATTTAATCTTCTGGTGCAGATCAAAATGTTGTTTATTACAGATAACTCAATGCGTTCCGGTAAGTTGTACTTGGATATCAGACCTCGGCTTGCCGGTTAAAAATTTACAGTCTACTGATGACAAATACCGACCCTAAGTGTGACAGGTAAGTAAGCCAACGTTTGTGACAGGAATAGATCTCGTTCGGCGCAACATACATCTCAGCAATATGGTGGAACAAATGAACGCCTTCTTTTGCGCCTTCAAGACGATTTCAGATAAACTTGTGATTCCCGACTTTTGGCTATACCCGACCGTCAAATGTCCATGAGTCTAAGCAACACCGACACACTGCTAAGGCGAACTATAGTAGGAAGATATCAATCAGTACTTTTACTGGGTCAATGAACACTTCCACCCACTTATTCACTGTCTAGTCGATACACAAGCGTTTCATCTTTTGTCATTTGGAGCCCATATCATGGTACCGGTGGCAGTCCTGTTTCTTGCTGAATTCGACAAAAGATTGAGGAGGACGAGGATTATGTTGGATACAAGGAATAAGTCAAACTCGAACGAGGAACCTGTTAGCTAAACAAATGGTTCCAGCACATCATTAATTGTTCAGTGGTCGAATTGTTTACATTTGAGTAGAGCGCGCTTGTCGAGCAATATTGCAAGACGCGGGCGCAACCTGATGGAGACGTCGCTGAAAAGGAAATCTGCTGTGCATCAAAATACTTCACACTCTTACGCAGAAAACGAGTACACTGTTGTAGTTGAGTTTTTTTTTTTGCTTACCTTGAAAGAAAACATGGCTTTGTGGCAGTTACCAACATGTGACCGACATTTAAATGTCAGAAAAGCAAATTTTTGTCGAAAGCCAAATTTTGGTAAAAAAAAATATTCATGAAAAAGAGTAATATTGATTGAGAACGGTGAGCTAATGCAGATGAATGATCAGGAACTTAAAATGAGCTACTGTCCGGAGTGATATAGCCCGTTGAGGTCTGAAGAGTAGAACAAACAAACCTATAGTTACAATACAAAGTATTGGATAGCTTCTCTCAGCTGAGTTATCTATCAATGTCCACATACAAATTGCTGTGGTAACGCATAACTTTATAGAATGCCTAACGTGTTTTCCTTTAAAGCTACACGAGTCTCAGAAATTGGGTAAACATAAAGCAACTGAAGTTAACAGATGTGCGAAAATTGCAACAAACGAAATATCAACAGATGAGCTATTTTCCCCGTACTTTGTAGTGTGTACACGCATTCAGTATATCTATAATCAGTATGTAATAGAAATGTTGATTTCTGCTCACCCACATAGCAAATGCCTCCTTTCAATCAACCCTTCTTCGTAAGTGTGTTTTCCTTTTTAATGCCTCTGATATTTAGAAATCCTTTTTAGAACAGCCAAACTAAATAAGACAAGGCGTACATTCAAAGGCCCATAGCTAGTCTTCGACCTGAAGTGCTTGTGGCGTTGGAATCGCTTTGGGCATTACTATAGAAGCATTCATGCATTGTTGTCAGTTAGTGATTTTTACTGTAGTTGTGTTAACCGTATTTCGGTCTCAAATATATTTGAAAACGGTTGCATAACTGCATATCTTTGTAGCTGAATAGCACAAAAAAATATTTTTAAATTATTGAGCTTTCATTAGCTAATAATATTTCGTGATCGTAGTCAACATAACTCTGAAGCTATTTCAACTCATAGAGTAGGTTTTTTTCTTTCAACTTTTAGATTTTGGATTAAACCTATTGAATTCAGCTCTCTTAACACATTTGAATAAAATAATACCGTAGTAGAGAAGCTCTAACAGCTCTCTGCAGATATGGATGTTGATCAAATGCTGGTATTGAATGACGAATATATGTTCTTGTTGTCAGCGCTTTTTTTCAAAGTGCACAATGTAATATTTTCCCGGTAAGTTGTTTTCGTGTGCTCAGTGAACGGCAGCTCGAGCACAGTTCGCTGAAATTTATACATGGGATCAAAAATGTGGGGTAGATAAAGTAGTAAGTAGGCAAAAGGCGCCCTCTGTCTTCTTGCCAATGCATCGAATCCTGTTCGATGCGTTACAACAATCATTAATTTTAATGAAATCTTCTTGTTGTTGACCTTCAGCCAATGCCGGGCAACCGTGTATGAATGTGGCCCTGTTTTGTTCAGCGTTCGTTGTTTTACCCATCAAACTGGTGTGTAGTCGACGGTGGCCACTATATGTTTTGAGTTTACATTCAATACTGGCGTTAAGCGCTGCTTCAGACGGCGAGAGATAGCGTGCGTACGTCCAATCCCCAGTCTAGAGCGCGTGCGCCAATATGCAGTAAACAAACGTTTTCATGGTAGCTGCGGTTTTTCGGTCGTATAGCCCTGTGAAACGGGCTAAACAACCGCACCCAAAAATTGAGTATGTGAGTAGATGGGCTATGGGCCTCAACTCAGGCATGTTATTACAAGGCATAGTAATCTGACGCATTAAGCACGATTTAATCGATTACTTGCGTTAAATTAATATGTGGATCAGAAGCGATTGCCTAGTAAAGAAGAAATGCTGTTTCTAGATAGGTAAGAATCATTTTATCTAGTTGATGTCATCTTACAAGCCAACGAATTGTGCAGTAATGGTGGCAGCCTTAGGTACTTTTTGAATGGTCTTTTACGACATGTATGGGACCGGCTGAAATATTAAACATGATGGACTCGTATCTCAGATTTAGGTAGTCACGCTTAAGTACTTTTTTTATAAAAGAAGGATTGTTTCAAGCT
>NW_019215819.1:0-4968 GCF_002532875.2 Varroa jacobsoni | reverse complement strand
TAGGACTGTGGAAGCAAATTACTAGTAACGTGTGTAGGTGCCTTGGGCAGCAACTGGCAAAGTTTCTGTTGCGGCGTCTTTGAGAATAGGACCGGCCCACTTCATCCCAGGCCCACTCATTTTCTGCCCCCTACGCTTTCGATTTCCCTGTCTGTAAGGACGGGCAAGCCCTGGTCGTAGTATTAGCAGAAGCATTGCAGTAAGCTATGAAAACTGCCTACCTCGTCTCGCCTGGATTAGGACGGCAATGAGATACCAATCCCTTACACTCCGCTCGTTGCGACCTTGGCGTCTTTACGAGTGCGGCCTAAATCTCGTGCGCCTCCGGTAAAACAGCTAGCTTCCAGCAATCAGCAGTGTTCAACCCAGAGCACAGGCAATAGCGTCGCTGGGGTGGCTAAGCTTAGGCATGGATCTTTAGCAAAGACAGAGCATTTAGTGCTGTACTACAGTATTGGTGCTATGTACTTTTCTAGGATATGTAAAGTTGAGCACGAGGAGCAAGACTACGACTGGCGAAATAGGGTACAAGAGTTTAGAAGTGGTCTTGAGGGGCCACGGCGAGGAAAGCGAGGTTTCGATCGTTGGATGTCTCAGATGTGTGGTTCGGGCAATGCCGAGACAGTAGATGGCCACTGGCTTCGCAAAATACGCGTTTACTGCAAGGCACGACTACCGAGTAACTGGCACATCGGAAACAACTGAGTGAGCTACCCAATCAGCCTGAATCTACCAAAGGCTTCCTGCGAAGAGAAAATGCGCACTAGAGACAAAGGGAGTCTGCCTGCCCAGTCAGCCAGGCTATCACCTGCTAAGGTGAGTTGCCAAAGGAGCGGAGCTTTTGTGCCCTGGATGGTGTTTAATGCAATAGTAATGTGTTTGTCGGCTTTTAAACTCCACAAGGACACGTGAGATGAGGTAGAAGGCCGAAGCAGGTACACGGCCCAGACTAATTATGAAATTGTTTTCTCAAGATGCTACTGTTTCCCTCTAGAAGCCTATATATATATATATATATATATATATATATATGGAATCTGTTTTTTGACATGTGATGATCTCTCATTATCTTCAGTATATGGTCGAGCATGACGTCATTAAACTAATGCAGTATCGTTGCAACAGCTAAACTTATTGTTTTTGCCCAAATACTTGAAAAGTTAATTACTCTAATCGTCTAAATTCGTCACCAGATAACAGAAAAACTGTGCGTTGATCGAGACGGTAGTACCACCGAACGACTTCCCCTAATAAGTAGCGCTTAAAATTGCACTCGTGCACCGTCTTCAAATCCTTAAAGACTTTGATCGCAGACAAAGCCTCCCTTATCAGAAGACATGTTCTGTAGTGCGCTTCGTCCCATTTGTAAAGTTGCAATGTTCCCTCAACTGAATGTGTTTCGACTGCCGTGTCTATACATCCATTACCATAAATGGCCCCTCGAATGATTAAGGCAGCACTCAGATTCGAGGGAGCCTGAGGATGTGCAATCATTAATTTTAACGCAAACACCGAATCAGACCGACTGTTTGTATGCGTGGAGCAAAGTGACTCATTAAGAAACATTGAGCGCTGATACTTTTCATAAAACATTTTTGAAACACGCATGAATTTTGATAAATACACAAACTGGTAAATGAATTGCAACTCAACCGGGCGCAGGAAAGGTTAGGGATTAGACCGAAAAAATCGGCAATTGTTGGTTATACCCAAACTGCGAGAATTTCAAGCTATACAGAACTTTGTGATGATAAGATAAATGATAATGTTTAGAACGTAGCGGACGTCGAAGAAGAAACATTCTCGACCCTTCAGCATGATCTAGGCTTCATTGATCAAATTAGGTTTATTGAGCTAATCTATGTGCTGAGTGTCGATCATTCATAATAGTATATTTAAATATAACTAACTTTCAGGAAACACTATAAGACAGTAAGTTAATGTTTCGGGTCTTACGTTCGGTGTCACTTGAAAAAGCTGATCGCTAGCTATAATGAATTGCACTTATACCAGGTCTCGGATCTGCACCTATATATCCCAAATATTCGAAGACGTACACATTATCACTGTGTCATCGGGCAGACCCTATTAGATAATTGTACTTGTTATCGTTATTGTGATTTTCAATTAAGAATCATTTTCGTTATCATCATACGTTTACGCTGAACGGGCAACGGTAATACGCTAACTTCATCGGAAGAAAGACTTCGAAAGACGCAGATGACAGCAATTTCGACATTGACCCCAGGTGCTTCCGCTCAAAGGAGCTCGTTGTACTGTTCAAGATATTGAAACCAATGTGGACAATCAGTGGATTAAGCGATTCGAAGGAAAGATAATGGCGATAAATCTAGAAGCTTACCTGTTTAGAAGCGATAACAGGTCGGAAGTAATAATACTGCCAGCACAAATAAAAAAAACTCCTTGTAAGATATTAAGTACGATCTTCCCTACGCATTTTGCCGATCCAAACCTATTGATGAAACGATGTACAATTGCTATGTTCTTGCACAGTCCAAAGGAAGCGTGTGTTTCGACTCGGATTGTGCCAGGTACCATAATAATAAGCGGCGGTAGATTCAGTAACTAGATTAGGTCTAGTATTAACGTTTTGAATTGTAAATTGTTAGGTAGTGTTCTATTACTACGGTGATGCTTTAAACAACTCCGATAGCGTCGACCTAAACTAGCCATTTAGTAAGAGCAGTCTTCCGATGTTAATAAATGATCCTCAACACTTCGGCAAATCAATAGCTGGCGCAGTTAACTATTTCGTGATCTTAATCACTAGCTCTTATTAGCATGACCTCTTTCTTCGGCAAGGGCACCGGCCTCAGATATCTTCGGACTACCCTTTACTGGGCCGAAAAGTTAATCTCTGCAAATAGTGCGATGACAAACGGGAACAAGAGAAGGATTACAATTGAAAAATCTTAGAAATGGTTTTCATGGAGGAGAAAATCATTCTAGAGGGCGTAACAACAAGTCACCAGCCAGCCCTTCTTATGGTGTCAAAATGTTTTATTTGAATTGTACCCGTTATCTCATATCTGCAGTTTCTACCAGCGGCAACTCGGGGCAAGCAGGAGGAACATTTTGAAAGGTAAAGTTGAAAAAACCATGTTGCCCCGACGGATTTGCTGAACGGTCGAATCCAAGCCTAACAGCCAATGTTAATCCCGCTAGTTATTATCTAGTATAAGCATTTGACCACTTCCTGTGTCGGTATATGAGCTTGTCTAATTTTTGCGGTTCGGTAATTTGCTGAACTCTCGGAGCGACCTCTGGACAGTACTAATATGGGATATATTTTTAGATCCGAAAGTGCTGCCTCCTCATGCAAGTTAATCTTACGTTTTGCCGTACAGCATACTTACTAAAAGTGCTACTCGACTAGAAGTTAATTAACGCAACGAGGTCTCGAAACAAATTTGTGCGACAATTTCATAACGACGCACTATAAAGCAAAAAGCCACTATAAGCAATTATCATTTTTTACGATCGCGCGCAACGAGTGCCGGTCCTATTAACAGGTTTCTGTGTGCCTGCAGAAATCTGTTAATTGACTTAATTAAATTTATAGTTATCGCTGACTAGTTTTGCATCAAGTTCGAACTTAGAGTCTCAAGTAGATTCTTTTAGTAAGTAACACGCTTTTCACTTAGTTGTAATGTTTACTCGTGATAATACCTCAGCTGTGTTATATAGTTTTCAATAACGCGCTGTGCGCACATAATCTGCACATTATAGCAAAATGTAAAAATACGTTATCAGCTATAATAATAGCAATAATGATCAGCTCGTTCTCTTGACTTTTCTGTATACCATTGTTTAATATAGGCGTATTTAAACACGCAAATCCTCTACCGTTTTAGTTAAGGCAGCGGCAGTATGTGTCAAAGAAGACTTAGTTATCTTCCATGTTTCGGTGATTCCGGGATAGGATAGTATACCCGACGACCCCGATAACATCATCTTCATGATACTTGAATTGCTGACCTCATACGACTTCATGTATATGATCAAACAATATTTGTGTTACAAATAGCGTGCTTCTCTCAAAAGCATAAAAACCAGAGACACGGTGTTCAGTTCACTGGATTTCGAGGCATATTTTTGGCAACTTTTGACAAATATGGAAAAAAATATGGAGCTACAGTGCTTGTGCATACGATATTAGAAATAATAATACAGTGATCATACAAGACGAGGTTATGATCATCTATTTGCGACAGAGAACCTTATGACCTTCAGTACTGCAATGATCTGATGGACCCAACGAAGCTGACCTGACTCATTAGGACATACGCTTACTAGACGGCTTTACAGCGCCTAAAACAGTCGCGTGCGCGACATAGCGCTCGCGCTTCTCAAAAAAAGGATGATTAACCTGATCACGCACGAACAGTGTTAGGCCACGATACTACGACCACCCACATGTCACATGGTCTAGGATCTAATCGCGTTATCAGGCGAAATTTAAGCTTGATCAAGACCCGCTAAAAGAATACGAAGAAAAATATGTCGATAGATGCTTGTTTCTAGATTGTTAAATTTCATCATCATACATAATAGCAAAGAGACGACAAAGTAAACCAGATACGTACCCATACCTCCTCAGTATCGTTTACGCATCAGCACACGTGTCTTACGTGTCAGGATGTTCAGTAGAACTGATAAAATGATACCAATATTTCATACCTTTTCTATTGTATATATTGCAGATTTGTCTATAGAATAGCCAGATTCAAATCTGGCTAATCTATAGACGGATATAAGTTTCGTTTTTACTTTAATCACGAGCAACCTATTTTAGCTCGTCTCAAGATAAGAGTCCTCTACACATTCAACGGATGTTGTAAGCCTTCGTAACTATTCTTTTCGTTTCTGTCCAACAGTTCTTATGCAGTACTAACCATAGATAACGGTTCTATCAAGAAATATCAGCTACGAATTTCGACTATATTG
>NW_019215818.1:0-4970 GCF_002532875.2 Varroa jacobsoni | reverse complement strand
ACTTAATAAAAACTTGTTAGTTCTATTATTTCTCGTTAAAAAAGCTGATCATTTTGGCTTCGCTTAAATTAACTGTCGCTTTCTTAATAATTTTTTATCGTTCATCATTATATTGTTAATTCAAAAATCTGCCTTCCGGAAGTTTCAAAACACTCTGTTCGAATACAATCATATCGTCTGAGTTGCGAGTTTTAGCGTTGCACCAGTTACCTCTGCGATTCTAAAAGGTTTACATTTCTCGTAAAGTTATTATAGCAGCTGGTGATCCCGGCTTCAAGATCTTGCTGTATCTACGCGAGACGCTATACCATACCGATAGTACTATGCTTTTCAAACGCGTAGGATCTAAAATACTCCAGAACCGAAAACTACGAAGCGCTCGAAAGTGAAAGTCAGCTGTGGGCTGTGCATTTAAACCGGAATCTTACCTTTCCAAATTGGCCTCTCCACTTTATCAACCGGTTCGTTAACGGTAACAGCGCATTCCTTGTAAGTGACCTTTAGGAATAACAAACTTAGGTTTAAACAAAGTAAGCTTCTAAGGGTAACAAACGAAAAAAACAGAAAACTTGAATAAATTTGGTCACCCGTCTGAAAAGATTTTATCCAGCACTAATTCTCTCTTGCCGTATTTTTATCGATGGGCCTATTGGCGAATTGGCGAAGAAAGAAATGCAGAAAAATGCATCGAAACTTCATTTATGTTGAACGTCACATCGGATTTTTATCATTTCTTTATTTAAGTGTGATAGCTTAATACAGATCCTTTATAAATTAGTTGATTATTGTTATGAAAAAGTAAAGTTGCTGGACAGTAATCTGCATTTGTTTTCAATCTCCCTGGATGAAAACTAGATCTCGATTAAAGGCACATTGTGCTCATAATTGATGATATAATTATAGCCTGAGATTAGGGTAGACCACTATTGGCCGCGCTTCACGCAACGAATCCATACAGATTTGTGCCGATCATAGCAAGGTTATGTCGTTGTCCTGAACCTGTATGGGTCCGTCCTGTTAAACGCCAGCGTCCTAGCAGAATTCTCGGGCGTTTTGATGGACTTCTCGCTTTGCTTTTCGTTTAGGTCGATATTTGCCCAGCGAAAAATCAGTAGACAGAAGGTATGGACTAGGAGTGGACATTTTGTCCGTAGTTAGTGCGACAACAGTGCTGCTTGCTGTTGAGATAGATGTACGATGAAGAACTCGACATCTGCAACGAATTTGGCCAATTTCTTAGCATGACTCAGAATTTACCTATTAAATCTATCTAAGGAAGTAACACATGTTAACACCGCACAGTTTTATCATAGTTTGACGACTCTAAGAATAGTAAATAATGCGGAGATTGAAGTACACCTAGCTCATTTAAATTAGGTGTAATAGCAGTGAGAGTAACTATCCAAATGTTGAATTTCAAGGCCGTATCAAAAAAGAGTAGTTTTAAAAAACTCCAGTCTAACATATCAACAACGTGTTCTCGTAATTAGTCAATAGTATTTAATAAAACTCTAAATACATAGCAAATGTATTTCATCTCATAACTTCTATTGCTATCCAAAGTGAGCTAATTCTGCTACACTTTTATAGCGCCTTAACAATTCATTAGAGTTATATATTAACAAATATATTAGCAAACAACTCCCTATTAAGATGTTCCGAGTTAGATCCTTGCCATAGATATATGTATTATAAAACTTGATAAGTATTTTTTGAGAGCTAGCATAATAGTAGCGATGCGAACACCAACTAAGAAGTAGACGTAAGTGCATAAGGGTTCCTAGAAGAAAGGTTTCTATATAGACACTGTATTAATTAACTAACCTTGTAGAGCTGGTTCGTATGATATGCCTTCTGTTATGTGCGTATTCACAAATGATCACATACGTTCTCGAATCTGCAAGTCAGCATTGTCTTCTCAGAAGATATCTGCCCTGGCTGTTCAGACAAGGCCTGGACAATCTTTACGCATCTTTGGTCACACAGCTAGTTTGACAGTATAAGGAGCTTTGAGGGCCATTAGTCCGCGCTAATTATTTCACTAGCACCATCGTAATTATTATAATAACAATTGCTGGATCGTACGCCAGCTCATTGGGTGTCATCTCTGCAAGATACCTTCTTTAGCCGTCGCTAACATATTGTAATGTAACTGATTGAATAGTAGCTACGGAGAGCTAGTAGTAGAAAGAGATGAACGATAGCAAAATCCGATAAGTTTTTTCACCAATAAATTTTATTGATTTATTTCATCAATTTTAGAGCTTATTCCTCAACACATGCGCATACCGGAGTTAGTATTCTGTGTTGAACAAATGTATGAACAAAATAGCGCGCGAATTAGGGCGCCACTTTAGAATAACAGATACACATCCGGGATCCGTCGGCTCTCAAGCACTATTCTTCATTCTCGCATGCATTGGTTGAAAACGCGTTCTCTCGGGAAATTCTTTGCCCATAAGGGGCAATGAGAAACAATGGACGATGTAAGCATGAGAAAGGAAGATAGAAAAAGAATGTACCCGACAACCCCCAAAAATGTGATGACGGCAGAAATCGTTGTGAGGATTTGCGGGAACTGGGTCTTACCCCTGGTTATCTCCATAGATATTTGAGTATAAAATGCCTCGCTCTGCGATGAAATGCGCACGCAACAACGGCAAGGGTTTCCGATTTCCAACGTCAAAGGCAACTAAAAGAGCTCGTTATGGTTATCGCCTCACAATCATAGTGACACGACACACCCTAGCCACTCACGTAGATTAGCGTTATTTTCCGCTAGAGACAATCTATATTGCTCAGTTAACAGCAAAAACGCAACATAAGGAGCCGCTTCAAGGAACAAAGCAGAAACAAGCTACTCCTTGCTGAAAATTTACTTTGTGTTTAAAATTTACATCCTTCTACTTATCACCTTAATGATACATGGGGAGATCAGGCCATTTTTATTAGACCTAATGCGCGTAGAAATGGTTATAAGTAGGTTTGTATATTTTATTATATATTTAGTAATTATTAAGAAACATCAATAATAAAAAATATAGCTATATTAATATGCATGTTCTACCATGGTATCATAACTAAGGACATGCATAATTTCGTAATTGGATCCTTGCGCACAAGACCTATGTTCTGTAGCCGAAAATAGGCAGTTACCGATAGTGCATAAAAGATGCGTACAGGCCTACTTTCTTTCGTCCCTTTCTCGTAAAGGTACCTGTCTGAAGCACAAGAATAAGCGATAAACGAACACTATGTCTCATAGTGCTCAACGGGTTATTAGTGTTTAAAAGATATCTCTGAGAAGAGCTTAAGAGTAAGTGGATGAATATGACTTCACAAGTTAGTCGGCCCAAATTAAATATTCGTTCACTTGAATCGTGCTAACCAAGCTATTTCGCATTTACCCCTTTGGTCTTACTCAATTTCCTATTCTACACTAGTTTTCTATGAGGGGCAAACTGGAGAGTTTCTCAGCACTCAAGTAACGCGGAGATATACGAGTGTGATCACGATTTGATTTGTACGCCTGGGATTTAAGGCCTCAAGGGCCTAAGCCCCATAGCACTAAGTTCCTACTAATAACAGGCTGGACATGCAGCAAGTATCTCATTGCATATTCGACCACCGATGAGCAAGGACACTCAGATGCATGATAGCGTCTTTCCGTCGCTTATGTTAATAAGCAAGTGGTTTAGAGAATTGATAAATTACTAAGATCTGTTCCGTGACAGAATTGTCGACGCATCTAGTACGGATGAAGCAGACTCCGTTATGAAGTGGGTAAGTCAACTCAAATCTGACAAAAAAAGAATACTGTTTGTCGCCTGTTACACAGTTGCCCATTTATCAGATATAATGTTTAGACTTTTCTCAGCCAACGTACGCCTATGTTTCAAAATATTAACCAAATCCTCAATTTAGAGTGTTTTAGGGTAGTATAGAATACGTCAGAGCGCGTCAACGGCTTAATTTCTGAGTTTATTAAATGGCTAACAGGCCCTCCAGTACAACTTATTATAAGGCTGAAACTACAGATTAGACCGTGTAGAAAAAATTAAGCAACGTTGGACGAGACGAACGGCGTATACAAAAATTATTTTTGATTTTTTTATGCAGTACACTGTACCACATCCGCAATGTAAACATCTAAATCTGATACAGAATAAAATGTAAAAAAAATATAGAATAAATAGAAAACAGAGAGAGAAAAACCCCTAGTGCATTTAATCTGGCTATTATATATATATATATATATATATATATATATATGTATACTGCAGGTGAAGGGAAACCAATTGTCGGGACCGACTTAGCTCCGTACGCTTGACTGAGATTGCAACAGGCCATTTCGGTTAGGTAATACAAAAGCCGAGAACCTGCAAATGTTGGTGATAACTCAACTTATCCACCTCACGTCCGAGTGGCCGTTTTCGAGCAACATACGCACTCTTGTAGCTTAGAAGCAAAAAAAAGACTTAGGGAATGAAGCAGAAGCCACACTAGTACGCTATTTATTTGCTGCCCGAGCTGTAGCAGTACACTGAGTCGCCCCTGAACAGGTTCGCCAAGTACTTGTCAAAAAAGGACATGTAGCTTTTTTTTTTGATAAGTTAAATTATTTAAACCGTCTACTGATCTGAAAAAAAAAACAGTAGTCATATTTCAGTAAAGCCACTCCACAATATCTATTAAAGACAGTCATAGAGTTAAGGCAGGCTGCAGAAATATGAGTTTCACTATCTGTAACAATATTTCAGTGTTTATTCACACATGCATTAGGTGCCGTCGACAATCTGGCGTATATTGAAACTAATCGCTTAACCGAATAATAATAATATCCAAACACGGCATCTTACGCTACCGATTGTGATTTGTAATCGCAATGACAAAAATCATGTGCCAGGCGATTTCGAAAAAAAATTATCTTCATCAATCTGATATTCTGTTCAGTCGAGTTCATCACTTAG
>NW_019215817.1:0-5007 GCF_002532875.2 Varroa jacobsoni | reverse complement strand
TGCCCCCCCCCCCCCCCCCATGTTATTACTCTTGACACAAATTTTCAAGATTTTGAAGCTGCGGCTGGTTGAAGCCATGACAGGAAAATCGAAGTAAAACATTTCCACTAGCTGTCAACTTTTCCATTTGAATGAAACCAGCAACGACGCACGACGTTCCGTTCGACAAACAAGATGAGAAATAAATTTTCTTAGCTTAAACAGAAATCAAACTGTGAATACTGTAAAGAACTGAGGTTTTCCTACTGACCTATTAAGGGCAATCCTCATTATTAGCTTAGATTATTCAGCTTGTGATTATAATGAAATGGACGATCTTATATTTCGACTTGTATCTAAAACAGCATCCTTTACAAGAACAAAGATAAGTCGCAGATGATAAGTATTAATTGCATCATCTTGCTTTTTGATCATCATGACGAAATCTGTACAAGTAAGGTTTTACCGTATTAAAATATATTAAACTGTTACAAACGAATCTGGAGAACTTTAAAATTGAATAATCCTTGGGCTAATTGGGTTAAAATGTGTTAAGAATGCTTTTCTTTACTTTCATACGCTTGTGCCAGCGCTGTGGCAAGTTCTAAACAGCCACTACCGTTCGCGTTCTCAGATGTAATCGCTTTCTATCTATAACTTTTTGAAGTTATAGAATCGATAGTAGGATATGTTTGCCTACTATTTGCATTTTCCGGGACACAAAAGCCCTGTAATGACTCGGACTGAGATCGGAAAAACAAGTGGGTTAAACTAAACATTGGATAATGCTTTATCCAATCCAAAAAGTGGTTTGGGCATCGTGATCAGGTCTAGCATTGTTGTCGTCAAGGGATCAGACGGCGTAGGCGTG
The DNA here is from genome assembly GCF_002532875.2 of Varroa jacobsoni. Lineage (NCBI taxonomy): Eukaryota > Metazoa > Arthropoda > Arachnida > Mesostigmata > Varroidae > Varroa > Varroa jacobsoni. The sequence goes on along the minus strand of NW_019215817.1, from coordinate 4,157 downwards.
GTTGCGGTGCCAATGGTACGCGAGTTTTTTGAGGTACCAAATTGCATTCTCTGTTTCATTTTGGGCCGGTATCTTGCAATAGTAGATGGGCCTGATGTCCATTACACATACCATCGTCGTACTTATGCACCTACTCGACACTGCTACCGAATTCGATTACTTGCCGAAATGACGCTCTCGCTAAGTTCCTCTGTTCGCTTAGTCTAGCCAAAATAACTGAGCCATGCCTCGTCTTTGACAATTATCTGCTACGGAAGCGTTTGCTGTTGGTTGAAGCTGCGTATATTGCGCAAAAAATACGTCGCACGCATTCTCAACTGGCTTGGAACCAGTTCACAGAAAACTCTTTCTTTTTTTTTTTAATTTCATCTGCTAGAAATGCTGAGTTCAAAGACTGTTTAATTATTACCGAGGCCGAATCGGCGTATCGTCAAACTTCTTTTTCAATCGCATTGCTCATATATTACTAGTCCCTCTAGTCAACGTAAAACGCAGCGCGGGCAAGAACGCATTCCGCTTGTCACTTAATGAGGGCATTTTCTTCTATATTTCGACTTTTAAAATAGACTATACTCGTAAATTTTTAGCTTTCTAGGAGCTCAAATATACTACCTACCCGTCGAAAGCATCCGTCTTTCGGGTGTAATCAATTAGAATAACACGATAACATTAAACCTTATAATGGGTGCGCATATTAGTTATTCTTGAATATCACTGAAAAGTGGGTGCAAGTGTTACAGATACTTAACAAAGAGAAAAAGCAATTCATACATCTAAAAAAACTTGAAATAAAGCCAATTTTCGTCTACGTTGTTACAATTTATTCTATCTGTCAACGAGCTAATGCCAAAAACGCTTGCGCTAGGCACCGCCTTCCGAAGTCAACCAATGTGTTTTTGTCACTTTCGCACTTACAGAATATTCTTGATCATTGCCAGAATTAATAGGACGTTAACATCTGGTTGCCACCTGAGTGCCTAAGGTGCCACTGGAAATTGGAATTATGTACGGCAAATTGATGATTTCTAGATGAGTCAACTAACAGATACGACAGCCCAAGTGAAGAGTACGTAAAGAAATTTTCCAGTTTTACGTTTGCAACTGCGTTAAGCATTGCAACTATGTCTAATAGAGAAGAAGCTGGTTCTGTAAAAGAAGTTTCGTCACCCGCTACTTAACGTATTCGATGACAAATTTCCTCACCTATCCACTACGCTAAATACAGGGCAGGACATACGCTCTGTTCGATGAGAACCCTAGTCAACACGAATCGAAGACCATTGGTTCTCTAGAGATGCGAACATTTTTTTTCCTAAAAAGATAAACGAAACTGCTAGCTTTGCTTAAATTATTCTTAGTGGTTGTGAGAATTACCCTTCAAAAAGGAAGTCCGCGTAATAGTGCAGTAATAACGTGTCTGCCTACAAAACGAACCAAATTAAAGCCAAGCGTGGGCACACTTTATTTCACATTACGGGCCAGCAGCGTAAAATAATGCCCAACGACAGTACTGGACATATCACGCGACCCAAAATCTCCTCGGATACTGGCGTTTTGCAAAGGTGACACAGTATTACAATTAGATTAAAAAAAACCTAGTGGGTGCCATCGATACGGGCATAAACTGGTGTTTAAGGTTACAATTATCCACCATGTTAAGGTAGCCACCATGTATACTAACCGAGCTATTAGGAATATCTCTGAGGATTATTCTAGTCCGCACTATACCTGCCGACATGACGCTGTATGATTCGAAAGATAGGGGTAGGGTAACAGCCATTTAACGTGGAAAACACCAAGCGTATTTTGACTCATCCCCGCTCAGAATTTGTCGCTCGTCTGTCAAAAACCATTCGAACAGCAACTGATTGTTGGTTTTACAAGAAAAATTGCTGAACTTCTGCAAGGTAGAAGGTGAACATATCTATCATAGCTGGAATATTAACACGGAGAATTATGCTAAGCTTGGCAGGTTTTCGTCCAGCTATTTTCAAGCACCTAAGCATGGCCAGTATTGTTCGATTATAGAAATGGTCAGATGAGCTCAATATTTGCCAGTGCTTCAAAAAAGCTTAACTAACATAACTAGATGACATTAATTGTCGACATCTCAAGTGGCTGTGCTCTGTAAGTTGCGTCCTGTTGTGTTACATTCGAAATAACTATGCGAGTCGCCGAGTGACCTTTTACCGTTGTTTCGAGCGTCAGTGCCGCTTGATTCTAAATTATGTCCAGCCCTTTCATACTTCGGCCGTCGTATAACGCGGTATAACTTCTAATAATCGAATCGTTGCTATAATGCTGTACCTTGCCACTTGTATTTTTGCTCAAAGCGAATATTAACGGGAGCCTTAGGCAATGTATTCAAAGCACGTATACGCTTCTTTTATAAAGTTAGTTCGACCGGTTTTTGCCATAGCCATCGCTATGTCACGACGAGCAGCTAACAAGCTGTTGTCGTCCTTTTTGTTGAAAAACTCTCCTATGCTATGGTATACTAGTCGACAGAAAACGTGCCATCATATGATTAGCGTTGATCATGTGTCGATTTGAGGAGACATTGGAAAAAGGCCGAGTTGACTTCGTGCTATCGATGCCACATTACCCACAGATATTTCGCCTTTTTGCCAGCCTTTACCTCACTTAGCCAAGTTTTCCGTAAAAAAATATTCGAGAACAGATGTTACAGTTAAAAATATGGAATTCTTTATCTAGAATGAAGAATGCGAAGTCAACACGTTTCATAACGGGAGACTCGTCGTATATGATACGACAATTTTGATTCGAATTTTCATCGCATAATTTTCTTTTGCATTTATTACAATTCTAATAGCTACTCATGTTCAGTATTATTGAAACACTTGCTGAGTTTTGTCGAATAAAAATTGTTCCTTTTATATTATTGTGAAAGATGGAGTAACGGCTGCATTTGGCCTAACATGCTCTCGGCTTTGCATGGCACCCGAGCCGTCACACAGGAAAACATAGATGTGCGCCATTAAAAAGCCTCAAAAAAAGCTCAAACTGCATCCCATCATATGAGCTCTTGCAAACCCCACTGAATATTACCAATAGCAACTTTCACAATTGCGTTGACAACTAATCGAATCTGCGCATTGTTCGCAGGTTATTGCGTCAGTGATCGATATCGTTAAGGTGGCCGGAAGCGTAAAAACTATTTTAACGCTCGGCGATATAGATTCATACGGATTACGGACTGTCGCAGGTCCGTACAGAATATTGGAGAGGAAATCACGTAAAATTTTATATTTATCTATTTTCACAACAGTTTATGATACAGTGCATTAAGAAAACGTATCGATCGGCAGATTTGTTGTCGCAGGCTCAGTCAATGTAGAGAAGTTTGCATAAATTTTATTACGTTTTTTGTTAAAAGCGATCCCCAATTGCAAAATTTGCCACATTGCATGTACATATCCCTTTGAGAACATATCATTTAAGTGCATAGTGTGTAGAACGATGGGCCATGCGTAAGTAGTACGCACATCTTGTAACATATGAAAGATATTGCCCGTGGTAAGGTCTACGGCCTATGAGTAAAACACTCTAGACAGGTTACTTTGGTGTTTATGCCTTTGGTAAATAACTGGTACAGTCAGCTATGGCAAGTTTTTCAAAGATACTAGTAATTCTGCTCATTATAGCTTTACAGAGCTTGTGAGCATTACAAAATACTATTTTTTTAGCAAAACAACTTTAATGGACTAATATTTAAATATCCGCTTGTAGTTTTAGTTTATAATTCTAAGTGCACCTGGTCATTTCTAGCTCTACACATAAATATGGCAACAAAAAGATAAACAGTATTTGCCAAGCAAATCTTATCAATACAAGAATGACGCTAAAGTTCCATTAGTATGCATTTGCTTGTCCGAAGCTATTTAAATACCTATGTGAAGTTTTCGCTTATCTACGACTATATGCTAATTGACTGTCATCAGTAAATTTGGAAGCGAAGATAGCGCTTAGTATCGAAAATTCTTCTAAATGAAATTCTTATTTTGCGGCGGAATCTCGTCGGAGCACTGGTAAAAGCGCAGGGCAAGGTCCTCAGCAAAATAACAGCTCATTATAGAGGCAACCATATTAAAAACAGATACTACGATGTTAGAGACCGTAAAGAAGCGGACTATATA
>NW_019215816.1:0-5002 GCF_002532875.2 Varroa jacobsoni | reverse complement strand
GTTCCACATATTCACAGACCATAGAATTAATTTGTCTAATTTTTCATGTATGTAGAACATACCAAAAGCATATCTATTTACACCAACACTGTCTTGTTTTACTCATAACAGTTTAACTTAGGATAAAATTTATCGGCAAATATCTGATGGCAATATAGAAGATACGCATTTGGCGTTTAAGCTAAAACTTAATCTTTTTAAAAAACCCCGCGCGCGCGCGCGCGCGCAAGATCATCATTTAATCTAGCAGCAGACCTAACAAATACATCAGATCTCAGACATCTGGATACGGATACTTTTTATCAAGAATAAAGCTATTATTTACATTCTTGCGTTCTTTCGTTCGTACTTGTTACATGAGGGATACTACATCAATGCAGTAACGTCTCCGACGAAAAGTTGAGAACTCTCTTGGGACCCTCATACCCAAATTCAGTGAATCAATCAAATATATGCCAAGCACTGCTAGTAGTCCTGATTATAATGCAATTAGAAATGTGCGTCCTAAACGAATTGTTTAACAATCCGGTGAAACAAAATTGTTAGTAGCAGTACAAAAAAATGGCTGGCAGAAGTGAGATTTTATTTGTTAAGACGTAAACTTTTCGAGCCATCTCATTAGAGATAATGTACCGTTCACTGTAACGTCAAACGCAGATTGTAGACGTAGAGATAACAGTTTTAGCAAGCAGCAATAGTAACATGATAAAAAGACATTTCGAAAGGTTCTTGGTTGGTTGCAGTGCAGCCATCCTAGGATGACATAGCCTGACGATGGGGCTCAGTATGACCAACAGCAACGTAGATATTCCTAAATGATCGCAATACGAACTAATTAAATATAGGCCAAATACTCCTGTATTATGTAATATTTCTGTATTTCTCGAAGGAAACTGTGATTTCAGGAACTATTCTCACTGAACGTAATGATTTCGTATTGATGTACCATTTTTAACTAGTTTGCTTGACATATAATATAGAGGATTAGACTTATAGCTGTCGAAGTTCTCGCAAACGTATAGTGGGCAAACTTTTTTACTTATTTACATAAAATTTCGATAGGCTTGAAAAGTCGTTTACGTCCTAACTGGCGAGCGGTGCAGGGAGTCGATTCGTCGTGAGCTATACATTAATATCAGTGTTGCAGACAATATCGTCTTTGACTTCGACAAGCTATCGTTACTCAATACATAACATAAATTTTACGATTTATCCCTTTTTCAAAATCTAGGATACACAGAATGAAGAGAAACCTATTTTATTTAGTTAGAGATGTTTGTACAGAAAGCACTCGTATCTAAAAGACCTAATATGGCAACAACAATGCAGTCTCCTCATAAAGGGGAGAAGGTAGGCAATAATTTTAATAAAGAGAAAAAACAACTGAGTCAAGCTAATTCAAGCAACGAACTTGTATCAAAGGTCGATGTATAGAGGCGTAAAACTGCATCGACATAGTTCATTGAAAAGAGTGGCGCAATAGACCGTTCTGATAAATTGATTGCTAAGAAAAGGACCAAAGCGGAGCTCATTAAGCTAAGGGTGTGTGTAGCGCCGTCAGTAAAAGCTCGTCTATCTATAAAAGAGCGTTTCCATAAAAGAGAGACAAACATATTTTCGCTAACACAGGGAAGCTGCATAAGGGCAGGCAGCGATTCCGAGGTGGAAGCAGTGCCAAATGAATCAGGATCATAAAAGCTTTGACTACATCAAAAAATATCTCAACCATCCTGTTGCTACTGGCTACAACTATGAGTTTCAATAGCTTTGAACACGCCCCAATCGAATAGCCTTTGCGCATTGAGATCATCTTCTAAACTTATGTCCTTTTAAGTAGAAGTTACAGCATCTGTTTTAACAAAGCTGAGTATGTACAAGTAGGATGGGGAAGAATATAAGGCAGAGCAAGGCGAGCTGGCAAAAAACGTTCAACTAAGAGTTGCGAGTGTTCGGCGTAGTGGCCACGTTATGACTGATTGTGGCTACCTTAAACTTGAATTATTCAAGCAGAATTTCTCTATGAGAAAAAAGATAATGCGACGAAGCTAGCCCAAATATTATGTATGTAGACCAGGAGCTCCATCGCTGTCTATGAGATTCAGGTGCGGTAGATCTGCAGAGGGGACAAGGAGAAACGTTCGTCACCTTTGCCAAGCATGTATACACCACTGAGTCAATGGCCAGAGCAGAACGGTGTGGTGGCTCTTGGCGTCATCCACATAGACGGGGGTAAATATGCTCAAATATCAACTGATAAGCTTCGAGTAACTTTAAACTTCGAATCAGAAAAATTGTAAGGTGTTATTAAATTAAGGTGTGTAAATTAAAAGGTGTACATTTTTGTCTTATCATCCTTATAAATTTCTGCTAACGAATAGTTAATGACTATGAAGGAATTTCGGGAATAGGGCGTACGTTAACACGACCAAGCGCTTAGCGCATCCAGTCAGATTGAGAGGTGCACTGTCAATCTCTGTATTTTCCGCACATTTTAATGGGTACTAGGCAACGGTGGTGGTATAACCTTCAGTGAAGGTAAATTGAAAGATATCGAAAGCTTCGGACGTCGATTGTTAAGAGTAGTCGCCCTCTAGAATCGATAGTTAGAGCCTGAAATAATTTTTTGCTTTAATTAGTAACCCCCGAATAGTGGGAGAAAATTCTATCTTGGAACGGTCCCATGTGAACGGAAAAATGTACGTTCAAGTTTCTGTGGCGCGGCCACCCGTCCACGGGTCTAGAGGCGTCAGCGACTGATTTTTGACGTCACTGGTAATTAGTCCGTTCCCGATATGTTTTTTAGAGTTTTTGAATTGGTGAGGTTCAACCAATAGGACAGGCACGAGAACAATTTGCCCTTCGTTAGCATACTACCAGTCCCTTGCAGTACATTTGTAAATTTTTAACTAAACCCCTCAAGCAAATTTTTGCCGATTTTCGTATAAGTCTTAATTCTTTTAAGCTACGCACTGTTACTGGTGTTTTGACGAATCAGTGTTGACCCAATTTATTCAGCATCCCGATGGGCGATCCCAGTTCATATTTTCAGGTATTACGTGCTCCTGTGAATATGATGTATCGTTCTAATTATGGTTTATATGCTGCGTTTGTGTTACTTCATGCCATTAACAAAGCTTGTGTGTAACTTCTTACCTCTCTGTTCAGGCAATGGGAATTAAAATCGGAGGCGGTGAAGTAACAAGTATTTTTCAAAATGTACAAGCTCTAAAACGATGTACACATATAAAAACTCCCCGCAAATATGAATCGACCCTTCATAGCATCTTGTCGACCATCACATTGATATCCCCCATAACTTATCGAATAAGAATGACAATTTATAGAAATCGCTCGTTCGCTGTAGACTCATTAAGTTAAAAGATTTCGGTATTGCGTCGCATTGTTTTTTTTTGAAGTACAGATTCAAATCGAGGTTCGGCTGTTTAATGGACCATTTTTTGTAGGCTGTTATCGTCGTTCGATAGGTTGACCCGATTGTGCAGATGAAATGAAGTGACCTATGATGATTCCAGATGATAGATGTTGATTCTGTACGGTGCGATGGCAATATTTGCCCATTTTTTCGTCCGATTCAAATTTTTTAACATTAATGATCATCCAGCTATATCAATAGAGATCCTTAACGATTCGATTATTGGTATGAACTTCGATGGAAAGTAACCCCAATGGGAAATAGTGACCTGTTGCGGAACGCTGTTTAATATCACCGAGAGACAACGAACTTCAATAGAGCTGATAGCACAAGTTGTATGCATGAAGGACATCTATAAATATCGATAATATTAGCAACATAGTAACTATAATATGTTTATCATTAACGCAATAATTACTGCAATTGAGAGACGAAACAGTGATGAAGAGTTAATGATCATGACGCAGAAAATACCCACGGTACAACTCAACACGATACGAAACAACGCATCGCAGCACGATCTCAATGAAAAATTCAGTTCTAAATAAACCGACCGTTTAAGATTTGGGTTCGTCTATTTAGTAGAAAATACATCGAGCATACGAGTAGATGGATGCTCTTTCACCCACTTGATACTGTCGGAAGAATGTATTCCTAATTATCTTCTTTTAAAGAAGATGCCTCTAATACAAAGTACGTGCATGCCGCACTAAGAAACATCTACTTTTGCCAATGATTGGTTTCACAGTTTCACCGATCAGACGGTTCCAACATGGACATCAGTGAGTATCGCATCGATATATAAGATTGATTTTGCTACCGCATAACATTAACTACTAATGGTGAACAAATGGTATGGTGACAAATTTTAAAGGATGCGATAATTATCGTGCTAGATCTAGCTTTAGGTAAAAGCTTAATATTCCAGTTTGACAGCGGATCTGTCAACTGTTCCCGTTTGTGAGCTAATTCATCTGTATAAAATGAGCGAATCTAACGGCAGCTTGAATTTGGCAATGAGAATCGTTTCCGTTTTATATCGCGCAAGACATACTGATAATCCTATCCAATCACAAACATCCTTGATTATAACAGAAATACTAGGCTCAGAGCACACGATATGAGAATTTCTGATTGAGACCTTGATTCGAGTGTATGGAATGATTCGACAGTGGTTCTGCCAGCAGACTTGTGATAACCAGCGGTTGGTCTCATTTCTAATGTAGCGGGATTCCATCCTTTGGCGTTCACGTAGGGACGCCCGCACCTCGGTCTATTACTTGTGAATTTAGAAACCTCACAGCGATTTAACAACGAACAGAGGTAGGTGTCACATCACAGAAACATTCCTAACGGCAGTTCCGAGTAGAAGGTACGAGGTTCTAATAAGTTTTTCGAATTCATAGATTTCCAAGTACTCTGTATGACCTGTTGTTAGGTCAGGCTTTAGTTAAGTGTACCTGTTGTTGACCGTCACCATCGAATTTAGCACTAGCGGAAACAAGCTCTGCTACGGACCAAGTTGGCTTCCAATTCAGAAGGTAGTGCTTATTGGACGTCGCATTACAA
>NW_019215814.1:0-5064 GCF_002532875.2 Varroa jacobsoni | reverse complement strand
AATTAATTATACCTGCATATAGCTTACTTAAACAGTTTGGTCAGTGCTGCTTAGGGTTTCACTAGGGCTGTAGGTCGTTTTCGATAGTCTGGTTAGGCCGTGTTATTATCTGCAATCTAAGTTAAGATGCATTCGATTCTGACTTCAGTGCAGAAGGAGCAGTGTCTGCTGTTAAGTGGCTTTTGTGTCCCAAGCCATTGTCATGGTGATTTAGATAGTGTGAGTTCCTGAAGCCTTTTTACAACGGCTTTGCCAGAAGGCTAAAAGTAAACATCTGAACAAGGCCCAACCAGATGGGATAACATGAAGATACCAAAGAAAATAGCGCTTTGCTATTTTTTGTTCTGGCCCCTTAGTTAGGTTAAATACCATATGATAAAGAAAAATTATTTAAGCGACAGTAATATCCTAGACCAAACATTTAATAATCATATCCCGTAAGCAAAAATCTATAAAGCTGTTATGTCACCCCATGGGGTTCTACCCCTTGAGCATAGAACTAAAAGTGTCTTAAAATATTAGCAGAATAAATCGTTTTTATTATTATACTAGTATGAAAAAAAATCGTTTTTCGGTGTTGAGGAAATGTTCGCACTTTAATTAATCACCGGCATCAACGAGAACAGTCCATATCAACGTTTCGGTCGCCAATATCGTGGCCGATGGACTTTCAAGCCCAGCGAGTACAGAGCGCCTAATCGGGCCATTCTGGGAAACGCTACGCAGTGTGAAAAGCTGTTTTTTTTTTTAAATAAAATAGGACATTTTCCGTCAAAACGTGGCCAGCGCTTATTCGCTGGGCTATTATATTGCGAGATCGACCAGACTTGCCCATCCAAACCCAGTTCCTCTCGCACAACGTCTGTAGGGATCCACAATAAAGCAAGTCGATTTCGCCCCACCCAACAGCAATGAAGGCCCTCTGGCCTGTTGCAAGTATAGCTCAGCTTGATAGCTTACTGTTATAAATGGTCGAGCCATCATTTCACGGCCCTGGCGATATCTCGCTGCTAATATATTGCAGGCACGGGCCAACGACAGGCACCCAACACCCGTCAGCGAAATTGAGAAAGGACCCCCCTCCCTCCTATAAACAACGCAAAAGTAAAAAAACCAGTCTCCACAAAGCGCGCATATAATAATGTTGGCTTTAATATATATTCTTTTCTATACGTGTATCATACCTGAATTGTGCCCAGATTAATACACATTTAACTAGCCGTACCTCTGCTAATTTGCGGATTTTGGCAAGGATTTGTTAATTAGCCAAGACAATCGACATCTGGTTTTTCTATCAGGCTCACATCTCCGTGGGCCTCCGCGCCAGTCGGGGCAAATTCGGTCATATCTAAACTAAAAACTTTTAAAGAGATGTCATACGCAGCGCTCGTATCGGTGCCCATTGATCTAATAAATTGAGGGTAAACCCAACTTGTATTTGAGTATGCTTTCTTAGCGTACATAAGATTAAGATGGGCACTGTCTTTACATAGTTAATTTTAAAAATTGGTGCTCAAAAAGACCAACCTCTAGTATGCGAGGAAAAAAAAATGTATTTTTCGCCAGGGTTCATTGAGATGTTCTTGTTTGCTTAACTGAGGAGTATAATAGTAAAACATTCGGGTTTTTGATGTAACTTTGGTATACCTCTAGAATTAGCCTGCATCTCTAAATTTGTTCCACTAGAATGAATAATTATTTGTCCGAATATTTTAACCTATTATAATCAATAACCTAGGCACAACAAAAAATACCTAAGATAAAGGTAATGGTGATTATCGTTCGAATTCATTGATAGTGAGCACTAAATGAATTGAACGAAATTATATAAAATCTAAAACGCTAATTGTATTCAGGTTGATCAGTTTAATGTGTTTCGTGCTGACATTAAGTGATCAATACATCTTATCTTACTTCAAAGGATTATTGGGTGCCAGTAACGAAATTTCGGCAGAAACAAACTTGATCAGGTTAAAAACGAACAAAAAATATGGCCCGATCCTTAAGGTTCTATCTTCGCCGGTTATTACTATCAACGGAATGATCTAGCCGTGAATCCAGACCTATCAACTGGTAATTGCAACAAAGAAGCATTAGAACAGTACTGTCCTCAGACCCCCACTAAGAGTCATTTAAGGCGGACTTGTTTATTTCATTGATGGTTCGTAAATGATGATTGAAGCAATCCATCGGCGTAGGCAACCAGGCTAGCTAGACCGTTGTAGAGCTGACCGTGTTCCACGAAGTACTATCAATCAAATTGTAGACTTGTGGTTATCATAAGTGACCCCCAGGTACCTCCTGTTCGGTTTGACCTTAACGTGGTATAAGCAATCGACGTATACCCATAGCTAGTGCAAGAGCGTGTAGTGCCGTAGTGAATTTCGGCCGACATTCAGATGCCCTCCTTGGCAACGTGCATATATAACGCTACACTTCACGCATATGTTAAATAGTAGTTGTACAAATATTAAATAGTACAAAGGACAGAACGATTTAACATGTGGATTGTGAAAAGTTGAAGTAACAAAGTAATTTCTAGAACTTGTATATCGGAATGAGGTTCATTAAATTTCGTAGGAAATTCATTATGTAAACGAATTTCTTTCTATAAACCGAACGATTGACAGCACGGTGCAGTTGAGCTCAACGACATGGCCTTTTTCACGTATCTGTCTTATTTATTGATCGTGAACGACTATACGTGCGTGCATATGTACGTGCTTGTAACGTACATGAAACACAAATAGGCCTAGGGTATCTGCTTTAAGACGCCTACTGAAAAAGCTTGCTTGAACAAGGCTATTTATTCCCTTACAGAGAAAATCAACGCAGTCGATCGCGTAGTAAGTGTGTTTCTCGATATCTAGAGAAAAAAAATATAAATTGTGAGATACAGACATATATATGAATGCTACAAATTAGCATTGCGCTACTGATGATTCTATCAATTTGTAGTGAAGCTAATCCAAGTTTACTTGTTCCCTCCTTTTATGATACAGAGGCGGACTTGCAGTCGATATGCCGTTACGGTGTTCAAACACCATCTCTGTCGACGGACAAGGTTCGCAGTATCGCTGCACGGTATTATCGCTAAGGGACGGCATCGAAGGCAGTTGGGCGTCGGCCAAGGGCGCATAGCCATGCTAGAGCGTCCTCAGGCCTGTTCAGGGTGATTTTTTCGTGTCTCAGTGGCGACCGTTTCTTTGTATGAATGGCCCCCGGACTCTGCTAGAAGAGAACGGCAAGAGGAAGCACTCGGAGGCGCAGCAGACGCACAGCTCATTACCCAGACGGTACAGAGCCTCATCGAGCAGAGGAAAGCGAAAGGAGGATCGACCTTTTTGCATAGTTTTGCCTTGGTAACACCAAGGCTAGCTCACCAGAGCTACTAAAGGCAATACTGAGCCTGCTTCCAGCCGCTTGCTTCGTGGGTGCAGGCGAGAGCCGTATGGAACATAATAGAACTCCTAATGACTCCCCTGCCTATAGTTGCCACCGCCGCCGCCCTGAGGCTGCAGAGGCCTTCGCCAGCTCGGACCAGCACACTGCATGTGCTCAGCTTACAAAACTACACTATGCTCCTTTCGGCTGGTTTAAGAGTAAGACAACGGAAAAGCACCGATTTTCACTAAGGTAACAACAGTGACAATGTCTACTAAATCCGCTTGAGGAATCAGGACCAGAAAACGGAGGGCAAAAAGCGCAGGAAGCCGATATGCTTTGATTGGTTTTTCGACCAACCACTCACTGCATTGATCTGAGCAAGGGGCTGATTTGAAGTAGATTCGCCGTTTATCGACAGGAGACCCTAATGGTATGGCACATTAATGGTCAAGTAACTATTGCGCCTGCGTTACGGCTCTGACAATAGCCGACGTTTGCGCACCTCGTGATAGCCCGTTGTAAATTACGTTTGTAGAAGCGGGCGTACTTTTTGAAACACGTCAATTTCTTATAGATATCGTCGATATATGTTTGAAACTGAAGCTGCGGGCTGACGATACCTGATCAGGATTGAAAGATGTAATTCGCAGTAATAGTTAATTAGAAAAGTAATTGCAGCATAAAAGCCGGAAATTCAGCCGTGTTGAAGATTAGCTTCCTTTTTCTTAACCCGTTTAGAATATTTTGAGAGGAGCGCGCGCGCGGCAATAGCATTTATAATGTAAAAAAGAAAAACATAACATTGTATGAATATAGCGTTGCACAACTTGTTTCTAGATATCTATAATTTGATGCTTCGGTGATCTCAAGTACGACAGAAATGAGCGTCACAAACTAATACCGAATAGCGATAAGAAAAGGAAGACTGAATAGCGAAAATCTGTCGTTTTTTGATGATCCGTGTTTTTTTCTGCTGATGCTTGAGGTTGAGTTCAAATGAGCACCGCTAAAAGACTCGGCTTAGGCTTCTCTGCCATATGTTTTACCATACTCTGGAAGTATTATTACACTGACAGGAGCGTTTAACTATTATCGAGTATCCATTAAAGCTTCTATCAGGGTAAGAAATATATGTTTTCAAATGTGGCAACACAATTGTCTTTATTTACCAGTTAGTTTAAGCTCGACAAAACAATAAAAGGTGTGACTATATTTATTTCTATTTGAATCACTACTCAAGTTGGTTTTAAGAGCCTAAAGCAACACATTAATAATTTGCTTTTTCCCGTACTCGTTCAACGAGGCCGTATAAAGTGGTCGACGATTTCCACATGCTAAGGAAACAGATACCGTCCCGTAAAATTGATTAAAATCTGTTTATTACAAAAGCCGCCAATAAGACTCTACGTAACTCTATTGTTTCAGTGAGGTAATACTAGCTTTCAATAAATTATACTAAACTATTATATAATATAATTAGGAGAAAAACGTCTTATAACTAATTTTAGCTAGGCGGTTGATAGTACGGATGAAATGTCCGAATGCAAATGAATCCTCCAGACATCTTTAAATACTGCGAAGTAGGAAAAACATAACTTTTTTTTTTTAACAAATCGCTAAATACTAAGCAGATCGCTACGAATGAATTTAAATTAGCTATTAGCTAAAATTATATAT
>NW_019215813.1:0-5073 GCF_002532875.2 Varroa jacobsoni | reverse complement strand
ATGATGAACAAATATATTTGTTCATCATCTAGGACTTTTTTAACTTCATGCCACGCTCGAGAAATCTCATACTGAGCCACTAATGAGCGCACCTACTGTGCATTGTTTGTTTCGTTCAAAGGCTCATTCATCAGAAGTCCTGAGGTGTAGTCACCTCCTCCGCAATCTTCACATAATTGCATCAGTAGCAAACTATTATGTCGCTGAGAGCCTCTTGGCCCAGTATCTTCATCAATCATTGATCGATTGCGCCAGCGTTCTAGTTTTTGAAAAATAAAAAATTAGTCGCTGAGCATTGATTTTCAACACTGAGGGATACCTTTTGCCCCTAAAGCCATTATCCTGCGATAGTACTCAGGTGGCTGACTAGAGTTTTTGTAAACACTGAACAAATTCTTATCTCCTACTAATGCCCGTTTTAAAGGTTATTTCAAGCTTCTGGCTCGCTAAATAGCTTCGGACAAACTAATCATTGTATCTCTTTTTTGGTGGGTCTAAAATTTCCACTTGATTCGAATTGGCATGAACGTGTATAATCTGAGCTCATCGTTCCCGTGTTCTCCTTGCCGCTTATTCAGCTCTAGAAAATAACTATACATTTTTATTATATAGGTATCAGCTAATAAGAATGTTACTTTGATGCGTTCGCTCTAGCCGACGTTGCACGTAGAAAGCATGCTCTTACGTCCCAGTGGCGTAGAAGTTCCGTCACAACGTTTACTCGGCATCCCATCGTTCCTTGAGATCGAATAAACAGAAATGCACCTTCGCGATCCACGTTGCCTTGTAGTATTGCATAGGAATTCTGGTGTACTATCGCATTGGACCCGGATTAGAACAATGCCTTTATTATTGCTACTGCATAAAAGCGCCAGCAAGGGAATGAGTGCAGCATGAATCCCGTGTACATCGGTGTCGCTCCTGGCTGTTAACACCTGGCCTGTATCGTATGGCGGGGTACACTAAAGTGAGGCAGGAACACCTCTACATTCTTACGTACACATGCGTCTTCTGTTGGTATGCCATTGTTACAGCCTTGTAATCCATTGCTGAATATGGACTAGAGTGATCCGCTTACCCCAATATACAGGTAGGTGTCTCTTAGGATAGATTTTCTGCTATTCAAGCCTTTCTTTGCTACCGCGTTCTGCCTTGCTTACTGCTAAAGCCGAATACATTTCAACATTATGAAGCAAGCGTCATTTGCATTGTGAATAGGGGTAAAGAGGTTGCGGTATAAGAACTGGTTACATTAAATACAAGCAACTAAACTGGAAAAAATTGACTAAATCTAGTCGATTTTTGCCGGTTATTTTGCTATTTATAAAATATAGCTTTGGAAATTCACCAGATTTCAAGTGTATGTATACGTATACACTTGAAAATCGGTACATCTTCCGACACTTATCGTACCGTCATTAACTCCATCTCGTAAATACAGTATATTAATTGAAGGCAAAGTAGACTAGTTCGGGGTTTATGTAGAGGTAGTATGTTACGGGGTAGAGTATGTCGAAATCGCATATATATACGGTAAGTTGTCAATTATATATATATATATGTGCTAGAGAAAAATACGTTTACAGTTAAGCTGAAAATTGAGTTTAATAGTTATATAGATAAAGAAAAACGCCCTCTAACAAACTCTTATATTTATTATTATTCAATACATTGAATGTTTCAAAACGATGGCGTCCCAGCACTGATCTCGTAGCAGAGTCTAGTATACGTAAATGTTCAAAGTGGCCAGAAAACGATCCAACCCGACAAACATGTCTTTACTACAGTGTCTATAGCTTAACCTTTGCATCACCTATTTTCAAGGTCGGCCTTAATTACTACACAATGAGTAAACAATGTCTAGGTCACTGTCAAATATTTTCTGAGATAACACCCGGCCTAGAGTGTGCTGGGCTCCAATGCCCATCATCATCTGTAGCAGCAGTGATCATGCGATTTTCTTTTTCTCTGCTAGTTTTATTCCCAATCTCCCCTTTCTATAGATATCATTCGTACTCGGGATTTTTAATGTCGGTGCTGGCGAAACGTAGCTATAAAAGGCAAGCCATATCAATAAGCCAATAACAGTAGAGAGCATTGCGTCAGGAACAACAAATATCTGCATATCGATAAGTATTAATATGTCTATGACCATTTTTGCTTCCACTATAAACCTCTATTTAAGGGTTCATTCCTTCAATATTGTTTGTAAATGCCGGATCTCACATCTACACATTTACGACTATATTATGGTATTTTAGCCAACGTCTAACTGTAGCATTTCCAAAATTCACGCTTTACCACTTACCTGATGCTGCATCGGTATTTTTTCTAGTACGGAGGGTATCCGTACCGTATGGCAGGCCCCGAACAGGTTCTGTATTCTATTTGTTTTCTTGCTCATACCTTCCGTTTGCTTTTTCCTTTGAGCTCCACGACCTTCGTCACGTACTCGGGAATTGCTGTTCAGCTCTTTTCTTTTTAAATGCTCTGGTTCATTATCGAGTGGGTCTCAGTTTTCTTCCAACTGGTGTTGTTTTCTCGTCGAAGAGTGCACGTGCTCCAGTGTACTTCATCTGAAGTTTCAGACTTTTTTCAAAGTTGCGAACTCGCCATATCCATATAGTTTACATAGCACTTGATAGACTACGACCCTTTACGATCAAACGCAGATTGCCGCATAGGGCACATTTTCTAAAATAAACACTAAAATAATGAGTTTCTTGTGTACATAAACTCCGTGATCCAATGTGGCAAAAAGTACCAGAGTCAAAATCAAAGATCGTTTCCACTGGCTACAGGTTTTCTGGATGGAAATTCCGAGAAAATCTTACTCAGGACTGGTGAACGAATTTTACCTATGAATTTACCCTAATTTTACCAAACGATGGTGAAATAGCATTTGCAGGTTTAAGTGTAGGATTGGAAATGGCTCAAACAGTAGTAGTAGAGATATGCACATAATGCGTTAATAGCGAAAGTACCGGTGTGGTTAAGACAATAAAGGTCAGCTTGGCAAATCAATAGGTAGTCGTTATAACAACGGGTAATTGTTGTGTGACAATATTTAGGAACTTATATGACCACAACCATAAACTGCTTAAGCCAAATGACAACAACATGGAAATGATTTCAAGTCATGAGATCAACTGAACCAGCTGGTTTGTCAGCATAAACTTTATGCACTCCAAGGATTCACTTCGGAATGCCTCTGATGCTTGAAAACAATCTCCAGTAAGCTTTGTGGTATATATTTGTATGACCTGACTGTTGGTCTTTTAATAAAATGCCTTTTGCTACCTGTTTTGCCCTAGTGGTGCCTAGACGCTATAACTCGCATCCGTCTGCCCTATGCTTCGTTTTCGCTATAGCTAAATCGCGTGTTTTCAATATATAGGCTACAAGTCTGCCTGTCGTAGTGCTGCTTGAATGATTCTGTGATTACCTCTCCTGATACAGCTACTGTGAACCTGAAATGAACGAGCTCTGAACACTCCGATGATTTATGTCTGGTCAAATATTCCACCCCTGATGTCCGAGGTGAGCCAAAAGTCGAGGGCTGGGGTCTCGTAAAATGAGCCCCATTCGTCGATTTCCTGATCCCGAATCAGACAGACAGCCTATGTGGAGGTGGGGCGAAGCAACTCGAGTAAATCCTCAACCGAAAGCACAATATCTTCAAGTAAACAATCTTGTCAAGCCCCGTTTTTTCGTAAACTGTCTGCTATTTATTTCAGTGGCCTTTACTAGACCCGAATACATGTCCGAAGCCTGACTAAAATCTGTAACTGGTCTCACAGCTAAAATACGCACCCTTATTTAGGCTCCTGGCATTTATTTAAAACTAATAAATCATGGAGAGATAATATATGCTTATTATGATCGTGACTAAAATAAATAGTTATCAAGTCGCTTTACTTTTACTGAATTAATTTTATCATGTCTAGCACTATACAGGACAAATGACATCTGTTAGTTTTATTAGTAGTACTGTATTTATTAGTGCGTGAATAATTGTTTTTATCAGTGTCTCATACTACGTGCTCGCCTAAAGATACAAATTGAAAGACGTAAAAACGAGTAAGTTACGTCATTTTCGTTATCAGTGCTTGTGTATCTAGAAAAAACCGCAAGTGTTTGCCCCAGAGCCTAAGCAATGTTGAGGCAAATTCCCATCATATGATCCTCAACTTGGGACCGAACCATCCATAAATTCCAACTCTTTTTTTCAAGTACGGGCAGACGGCGAGAATAGCTTGTTCCCGCTGTGGCATACGTTCAAAATACAGGAACGCTTTCCGTTTCAGTCAAGCAGGACAGTAGAGCTGGCTGCACGTACCGTTTTATTCCCAGTGGCTTCATCGCAGAAGCAAACGAGGTGATGGGCGGAGTAACAAAGATGGGGCTGGCGATGCGAAAAGCGCAGGAACAACGAAACGCGCCTGTGACGTGCGATGCACAGAGCTTCTGCAAAGGCAACTATGAATTAGCGACCAGCGCAGGATAGTGTCACGCCATATGGGGAAATAGTTTATCAAAACGTATTTTACCCCTCCTCCGTATAGCGGCCTGTATGGTAAACAGGAGCAGACAAGCAGACTCACTTTTAGACGCTTTGTAGACACCTCTCGTTGTGTAGTGAAACACGTAAACAAGCAGATATTACGGATTCGGGTACGGTAATTTTGAAAACGAAAGTAAGTGCTCTAAGTGGCCTTTAGAAAGTTTTTACGAAAAGCTCGTTCGTAACGAGATCTCTTTGTCTGTATTACACTATTCGTGTTAATAAGAAAATTCCCAACTATTTCTTAAAACGAAGTAACCACTGGATTTCTATTTAGATTGTGTGTCTCCTAACGTGGCCTGCGTAGAACCCGAATTCGAATTAACATTGCTTAATATTGTTGGTATTTAATCATAGTTGTCATGTAGTAGATATCATTAGTACCCTCCTTCCTTTTTTTGGTTAAAAGCTTAGCCGATAAATATAGAAAAACGTAGTAGAGTCACGATCAGAAATTTCTATCAGGTACGAAATACGCAGCGTGATATATATATATATATATATATATA
>NW_019215812.1:0-5079 GCF_002532875.2 Varroa jacobsoni | reverse complement strand
TATATATTTTTTTTTTATAAGTTAATCTGTACCTTGCTATTTATGTGGCTATTACGCGCATGATCGGCACCTTCCAGCGTAACCCGCATTTTTATAAGAATTAACATTATTTTTTTTTCGAACTGTGAGATATATGTTACGCTTCTGTATGCTGCCAGCAATTAAAATAGCAGAATTACAAGTCTATCGATTGTTGTCGTTGCGACGGAAATCTTATAGCGGTTACGCTTGGTTAACCGGGTTCACATGCTGGCCCTCGGTCAAATGAACAAATCACTAAGCGCGCGGCCAATTTTTAACTAAATAAACATCGGCGACTTTTGTTTGTCGAGGTCTGAAACCCGTCATTACAATCAAATACTGGAAAACAAGGAGAAGCTCATGTGTGTGGCTGAAGTACCCACAAGCTACCGAATCTGCCAGCACCTTTCACGCGCACAAAACAGCTTAAAGGTTCGCGAATTTCTAAGTTCCACAGTTGTGCCGGTAAACGATGATGTCATGACATCTTCGACGATTAGGCGAAAAGAAGTAAGATGGCCAATTGAGCCCATCAACATTTACCGGCGCTGGCCCGCCGTATTAATCTGAACGTTTAAAGTGCTATCGACGTTCTTTGAAATGAGGGTGTTGCTTTGCACAGCTACGAAGGGATGAACTTGTATCTCGCAGAGCAGTCCTGAAGGCGTCATGAAAACTGATGTTATTTAAAATTCTTCTGAATAGCGGAAAAGAAATGAAGTACAGTCATTTTCCTCCCTAAAATCTTAAAGGCGGGGCTGGTTCTACATCGCCTATTTTGTTCATTATAGTAGTGCATAATAAGACTTTGACGTTCGTGCTGGTCAGAGTTTTTGGAAATCGTTTCTTAAGCGGATGCCAAGTTACGAAACTGAATGTTTTTAAAGTAGCCCATGGAGTCTTGTGCAGAGAGGGACCTTATGCTCTTCTCTAAGGCCGGTAATACGAGGCAGTAGGGGCATTCAGCAAGACTGATCATCAGTTCAAGATCAAGCACATGTAACGTGCTATTCGTAGCATAATAACTACTTTCTAGCACCTGAACTAACAATTATGACTTTTGATGCAACTCTGCCGTGTTTTTAACCTGTCTGCATGGGAATTTCATTTGTGTGTTGTTGATCTCAAGTCTCTATCTGGTTTCAACCTTTCAACTGTCGACCGGTGAGATTATGCGTGTTCTCTTCCACGGGAACATATCTTTGATCTCGTTATTTACTTTTTCGATCAGAACTGTAAAGCAGCAAATAACATAGTTGTTAAAAAAGCGGCTCACGAGAATGTGAAATTCTCGGTTCTTCTATCCTTCATATCATCGCGCCCCGTTGTTAAGATTCGATAGTGTAGCTATAAAGCTGGTCTGGAAGGTTGTCTCCAATATTATCAGGGGAATGAAGCCTTTAGGGGGCGTGAGAATCCTGGCAGCTGAGAAGGGCAGGAGCTGGAAGATGTTTATCCAAAAACCATGGATGACAATAGCACGAGAGGGCTCAAACAGTAACGTCAGCCAGCTCGACCGAACTTCCACAGTCGAACGTTCCAGCATTCGGATCAGCTTAAAAAAAACGTACTTGAGAAGCGCCGTTTCAGCGGAGCGTCATAAGTTGCGGAAAGAACGCTGCATAGAAGCTGTGTGCAGGATCCTGATGGCCGACGTAAAGAGGACACTAATCACGCCGCAAAATCCACCGTATGCAATGGCCGTCAATTTCAAAGCAATCTTCCCTTTGGTGGTTAGGGACAAAATTGTGTTCATACTGGGCGAAGTGGGTGCCTCTGTGAACTTACTCAGCTTTCTCGTTGCGGTTCTACAAGAGAACGGAATAATCATCGACGACGCAACAGCCGAACTCCCGTCTTTTCCACAGACAGTTGGTCTGCCTCAAGGAAAGAATTAAGGCCCACTCTTATTCTTTATCTTGCTAAAAAGCCTATCTGATCGAATAAAAGGGCTAAGGACGTTAATCTAAATCAGTTCAAATATATTTTAGCGGGTAACGTTCTTGCCTCCTAATTAGGGACACTTTGTGATGTAGGCTCGAGCTCGGTCGTAGACATATTTCATTCCGTGTCCGGACCCAGGCTTATGATGGAATGCTTAATGTGGATATCAGAAGTACAGTGCAAAATATAAATGTCGAAATCGCGGGTCCATGTGGCAGTCATAGGTTTGGAAGTGTAAACTTGAACGGAACAGAAATTAGGTTAAGAAAGCCGCCGTTGACATTTTATATCTTGCCAGGTTACGTATTTTCCATGATAAATAATCTTCGTACTTGGATTGCTCTTCTTCGCGATCAACAGATGTTTCATTGTGCAAGTCACCGGAAGATACAAAAAGGCAGTGAGGGCCATACGAGCGATCTTATCGTCGTCACTTAAGTTACCGTTCTTAGGTTGTGCGAACTTAAGTAGCTCCAATCGTAGTGCATAAAATACGTGTCATTCGGGAAAACTTTGAAAATTAGATTGCGTGTAAGTCTGGATCCTTGGAAGTGCCCTCGGAATACACATAGCGACTTGCAATGCGACCGGCCTTCGCTGTCCGACAATCTACGTAGACGCTCTGAGCTCCCAGGAACGGAAGCCTTTAAGAACAATCTTACCAATCGCTCAGACTGATTTCATTACTTCGGGTACGATGGGGAACAATGAGCGGGAAAGAACGAACCGGCTAAATAGACATGTGATCGCTATCTTGTGAAAAGTTTGTTAAGGTAGAACATAGATGATGGCATCCATTGAAGGCGTCGCCTAACATAACTCGCATATGCGTACTACGCATGCACTTTATCAATTAAGATAAATTATTTCTTTTAGCAGCTACAGAACATCGTAGATTATTCTTTTACTATAGCTTAACATCCTGCGTCTTCAACACGCCGAAAATGAACAGGAACTATTCGCCAGAAGATAACTTTTTTTTGGATCAACGGCTCAAATGACTGATACAGGCCAGACTGGACTAGTACTGTCGGTTTCAAGCACCTATCTCTATCAGCCCGGATCCTCACTGAGCTAAATAATATTGGAAACAAACAGCTGCGTCCCGCACAACTGAAACGTCAAATGAATGATGACAACGCGAGTCAATTGTTTACTATATAACCTTCTGTATTATAATTATTAGTTCAATAAAAATGTCAATAATAATAGCGATAATATTATTATTAGATGTGCTATTTACAACGAAACCAATTACAATCAATTGACGATCTCCTGATTTTTCGTTTTCCCTTTGCCTTATCGTTAGTCATTTATTATTCCTCGTCTATCGTTTACTTTCGCATATATAGAAAAAATTAACGACTACATATTGCCAAGTAATTGTACATAATTATTCTTAATAACAATTGATTTTCTAGGTAATTGGCGGTTCATGTGTCGGTGTCTCGCTCGTTCTACCACGACTTATATAGCGATACTGTGTTATCAACGCTGGCGACACAGGACACGGATTTTTCAGATCGAACCGAGAGATCAGTATCGGTTTCGTTGGAGCATGCGCACCGAATCCTCAACAGATGTCGCTAATGTTCCCATAGCAGAATGTTTTCTTTTAGCAATGTTTACCTGTTTGACGTTCGTGTTTTCTATATTGTTATTTTCTCCGCCCTGTTGCGCTGTCTTGACGACGACGACGACGACGACAGCTCTGTTAGCGTAGTCACCGTCTTCCCTACTACTATTCAATTTTCTACTGTCACTCAACCACCAGACGCAAATGCTATAGCGGCTACCTTTGCACTGCTATATTTCAGCTAGTTTAATTATCATTATTCGCATTCAATATTAGTGGTCATCTGTATAATATTCTCATAATTATGTACAGAGGGACAACGGCTTGGCGGTAGGCGGCGGTGCTTCAAGAGAAATAGACTGCACGCTAGAGCATATCATTCATGCATGAAACAATGGCCAAACGTGACACGGTAACGAATAACACACTACGATTAAGGCTAAATTAGCACTCCCGCAGAGACACCATTGTTTTCATTGTCTCTGTCAGTATCAGCGTTTGCATTGAACGTATTGCCACCTTCGTAGTAATGTGTATTTTATTTAATCAATAGTGTACCTTTAGTCTCGATATTTGGTTAGTTCACCTATTCTTGTTTTTTTTTTCAATTTTTCTTTTTTTTTTACTGTAGCACATCGAGGTGTTGTCCACTGTTCTGCTGCCTTACCGTCCGTGCAGCTCATACTTCCCAAATTTAATCAAATAAAAATATAAATAAAGATACACATGTTCACGCACTCAAACAAGCGAGGCGTTATATAAATGGAGCTTGATCGTCAGCTGACCCGACTTCGGACTGATAGATAGGTGAGAAGAAACGATCAACCCGAAGATACAAATACTACCGCCATTCTATCCATACCTATCTAATACTTGATAAAGCCTGATTTACGGACCGTGTCTTTATTGATTACCACTAATTACTAATAACCGCCACAAAGGTCTTGTACAATTACGGGACCAATCCGAAGCTACTTCATCGCTACGTATTTCATTAAATACCGCCAATCTACTAAATATTAACTGATGATGTACAGTTTCACGTACGTTTCTCATACGTCTTTCTCTCGTCATATACAACATTCTCATAATCATTATTGTTACTGAGTGCTTTTGCATTCGACTCCTGGGGTAGGTTCCAAACCTTTGATTCATATCAGTATAGGACCGCTCACAGGCCGCTTGTTGTGGAAAACTGTACAGGAAGACGCGTCACCTCACCGTAGCAGTATTTTCATAATATCATTCACCACCATCACACATAATAGTTTCTTCGCTTCTGGTATATTTATATCTAACTTTTATTATCAGTCGTGTATGAGTGATACTCGTGTGGTCTAAACTGTGACCATTGCCGCAATCCGTGGGGTTTCAGATATTTGCCCCCTCCATTCTTTAGAATTCAGTTCCTAACAAGTTACTTCTTTGCCACGTGAATCACAAGGAAACGAAATGCTGGCAGCATTTGCTACTGTACATAAGTTCTGATGTATACATATATATATATATATATATATATACATATATATATATACATA
>NW_019215811.1:0-5082 GCF_002532875.2 Varroa jacobsoni | reverse complement strand
ACTACTACTACTACTACTACTACTACTACTACTACTACTACTACTACTACTACTACTACTACTACTACTACTACTACTACTACTACTACTACTACTACTACTACTACTACTACTACTACTACTGCTGCTGCTGCTGCTGCTGCTGCTGCTGCTGCTACTACTACTACCACTACTACTGCTGCTGATGCTGCCGCCGCTGAGGGCGGAGAGAAGCGCCCTCTAGCCGACATACCAGGGGAGCGCAGGAGCTACACTTCTGCTGCTTCTGCCGCTGCTGTTATGCGGGGGGGAGGGGTGCAGGATGAAATGCCAGGTCGTCGAATCGCTCGTCATTGGTTCGTGTGCGCTTGTTCTCGTTGTTTACGAAGCAGCATCGGCAGAGTAGCATCAGTCGAAGCAGTCGTGGCAGCACCGCTGCAGATACAGACGAAGGGAGCCCCTTTCTAGCACACGGGGAGGATGCAGCTGTGGACTTAGAAAGCAAAAGGCTACGAAACTGTTGTGGCTGCACGACTGTTGCCAGCGGTAGCCGTGAAACTCCAGAAAAAAGACGAATCGTTTAAACCACAAACCGTCTCAACAATCGGAATTACACATCACCTTTTAAGAATACGCTTAAAGGGACCAAATGAAGCTACGGGAATATGTATTAAGATTATGACAATGTCGTCGACTGGCCTTTGGCTAATGCATGCTTGATACAATAAAACAGATACTTAAGAATCCTAAGAAACGCGCAAGCACCTCGTAATGTGCTGCAGAACGAGTAGTAAATGCTATTTCTAACATGACGCTGTTTAAAATATAAATAATGTTTAGTTATTTCAATGTTTACTTGCAGATTAGACATTTGCTCCTTTGACCAGTATAAAGCGCACTCTAGAAGGCAGCTGAAATGCTCTATTTCTTGCTCACAAAACATCTCACGGTAACGCCATATTGCTCGTCCATCACTGATTGTGGCCCCGCATCGCTTCTCCTCCTGAAAAAAGGAGTGTAGCGACTGACTTATGTGTCTGTTTATAGGAAACACACCGAGAAGGCAGCTACGCATTGCTCCTTGAAAGTGAGCGCCACTTTTGCTCTTGCGGCAGATGGCACTTGTATTTTTTGTTTCGTATGCTATCACAGTATACATGCGTTCAAATATATCACTGTCTACAAGCCCTGTCCTACACACTAAATATTTTTGTATCGTTTCTGTGGGATTTCATTAAAATAACGGCTAAAACTAAAGAAACGATAGTAGTCTATTCTTCAGCATGCACAGCGGCTGAATGAACATGTTACGTTGAAACTGGACGTACGATAACTCCACTATGGCTAGATATGCAAAAGAAAACAGACATCACTTTATTTAACAATAAAATATCTTGGCGAAAGCTAGGCGAAGTCGAGGGGCCTGATCGTAAGCTAGCTTACTTTGAGGTAACAGGGCAAAAAGCTCACGTATCGAAAGCTGTCGAGAATGCTTTAAAGAGGAATAACAACTTGCAAACTATACAGTTGGAAGGCTTCGGTAAAAACTGGAATAATGTAGAATCAAATTTGGAGTTGGGGTGTTCCGCGTTCCTCTTTGTTGAAAATTACTTAGGGTCACCATTTGGTATTGTCTCGAAGACAAACAGAAGTGGTTCTGCTTGACCTACCGATGAGTTGGTCAAACAGATTATGAAACGGCTTGAAAGTGATATCTACGGCTGATGCAGCACTTAGGTCAACATATTTCATGTTGTGTTGAAGTGGTCAATCAACAGATCTATTATTATTCGTATTTTAGTCCTATTCTACCTGCTGGTAATAAATATAAAATCAACTTTTGAAATTTGACTATATTAAAAAGGCCGGCCGTTGGCATACCCAACAATACACTGCCGCTTCAATATAAATGCGACAGATGTTCTAACCTTTGGAGCAAGGTAGACTTAACCAAACTTAGCAAACTGATAAGGGACAAGGCTGTGTGCATATGCAAAGGACCCACTTAGTCAAGTGGGTCCTTTGCATATGGAAGACTGTAAATTTTTAAACAAGATGTCATTTCGGCTCTCACAGCTTTTTACTGTTCGAATGAGTTCTGCTACTTCTTTGAATCGGGTCAAAAAAGACGCGGAACAGAAGCAGCCTACTGTTATCATTTAGAGGACCGGATTTTAGAATAGTCTATATCTATTATTTACGAAACGCTAAGTACAATAGTGTAAAAAAAAAACCAATTATGTTTTTCGCATGGTCCTCGCTATGCGCGAGCGGTTATTTGCTCTCTTTAGAAAAAGAAGGCTACACATAGTAGAAATAGAAATTCTGTTTGTTGTTAGATTTTTCAAAAAATTATCTATTGTATACTATTGGTAGGTTTAGTGTAACTCTGAAGCACGTTTCGATGTCAAAGACATTTTATAGATAAGGCAACAATGCATAATTGATCCTAAAATGAAGCTTTTGTCGTAATTGAGGAACACAAGCCTCTTTGCTAGTTCACCTTACCAGATACTTTTATGTTGACGTTCATCTAATACGAGAGCAACCTAATTACGTAAGGGATATTATGAAAAGGTTAAATACAGAGGTTTGCGCAGGTTTCTGCATTGGCATGGCTGCATTGACACTGTATCACCAGAAATTTCCGTATGTACGAATTAGTTTTAGGATTTCTAGCATGTAGTCCTTTCATGAAATATATTTACCGCTACTCAGAACGGAAAGCATAAGCGAAGTGAGAAGAGTGTCCACATTACTCCTGGAATGTCAGGAAAATGCCATACATATCAACATTGAAGACAATTCTCTCCTCATTATGAGCTCCTGTTGATCTCCGTATCAGCACATTACGGATCAATATCGTTAATCGTCCAAAAGCAGTCAGTCAGTCATTCAAAGCGATTGCCTGAAACACTGCCGGGTCAACCCGGGCAGAAATTAAATGAAAAAGTACGTCATTGGAACAAGCAGATAGTGTACTGAACAGAGTGAGTTGATTGTTTTGCATGGTAACAATGCAGGTGATCTCGTCGAACGGGATAATTGATTGTCACTGAATGAAGAGTGCTCTTCTTTACAGGCTCTCTGCAACACAGAAATAAATTTCGAAAAGCGATACCTTGATAATTTGTATGTGCTTGTCGTCGCTGTCTAAGTTTGCGTTGTGGGGACACGCAACCAACCAACCAACCAACCAAATACTGCGGATACAGGCTCGGACTTATTTATAGGCTCGCTTCAACTAGATACCTAGAGGTAATGACTATTAACATCCCGTTTTGACATATACCCTCTTTCTAGATCTATAGCAAAGCTTAGATCTTCGTCCGAGGCAGAATAACTTGAGTGAATAGTACTCTGGCACATAATGCTGCACCGGTTTAAGTCGGTATAAGAATTTATTCTTTCTGCGATGATGGATTTCACGAGATGATTTCTCCATTGACTTAATGTTGGCTAAGAAAAGGTTTCAATTCGAAATCTAAATTTACCTCATCATTTGTAGGTCTCACTTCTATTTACAAAATGTCTGGACTATTTCTATTTATATCTGTAACCGCAGAAGAAGTGTTAGGGCGATATCAGCACTTCCGATGGGAAACATTCGCACAACTCAGTCTCCTCGTAGATGGTGCCACTACCGGTAAATCGCACAGCAGTTAGAACAGCTCTTGTGGGAATGATTCGAGGTCCCACACAATCACTTGCCGGAAGCTGATACTCTTTAGATAACTTCTTTGTCCGAGCTGCGCTGAATAGAAAATTGCCAGAGTATAAGGAATAACTCACGAACTTTGTCGTTTTTGGCAAAAATAAAAATCTCCGGTGAAAGAAATTGTGGCCAACCGATGCCTGTATTTTTTTTTTTCTTTATGTCGGAGTTCTTTGGGGTTTAACAAAATGGATACGGGTTATCTTGATTTGGGTCCAATAGTATAAGATCTCAAAACATTGATTTTATTCAGGTTTAGGTAGTAAAATAGGTGGTAGACTTGAGCGCACAGCATCCTATTAGCAGAAACGGTTCGCCATACTCCACAAGTTTTTCCAAAAAGAACGGCTGATTTGAGGGTGGCTGGCAAAATAACTAAAAGCGCCGTCACCTCTGGTTCGCATAGTTTGCTTAATGAAATGAATGCGAAGATCGGAAATGAAGACACCATCGAAGTAAATATTATACCATTTATTTACAACTATATGGGTGCGCTTGTCATTTTTTTGTAGTATATACACCAGACTTAGGTCAAATCAATGAAAATACATGTATAGAAGATAATAGCACTGCGTGTATGTTTGTGTTTATGTGTGTGTGTGTGTTTATGTGTGTCTCTCTGAGTGTGTGACCGGAGCAGCCGCTCATCATAGCGCTACTCCGAAAACACGCTTGAGTTATTCACTTCATTTCGATTCGTTTTAATCTAACTCGTATTCGCTCGTGCTCGTTTGCTTCGTTGTGCACAATCAGAGATAATCAAATAAGTTTCATAAATGTCAAAAACATTCTTCCATATCGTTACTTGCTTATGAGTCACTCCCTATCATGCTGTAAATAGGCTTTTTTTTTTTGTCTAGGTATCTATCTCTTTGGTACCATTCACCAGTCAGCTTTTTTTTAGTCAATTAATTATTATACTTTCGTTTTTCGTTATATATATATATATATATATATATATATATATATATATACTTCTAAATCAATTGGTTTACCTTCACATATGGATTCATTTTTTTATGTATATATAGTCTCAGAGTACACTGAGCACCGAAATTTATTACTATTAATCACCTTAAGTTATGTATAAATTATCCATATAGTACTAGTTGAAGAAAAGAAAAATAATGAAGAAAACTAATTAATATTATATAATAATAATAATATTACTAGGAGGATGTAATAGAATCACTATGTTTCTCCTGCGACTATAATATTCGGCTAGAGCAGCGCCTCGGTTTACTCTCCTCGTGTCGCTTGAAGCGTTTCCGAGTTATCTAGGGGTGCGCCGTTCACACACACACATATATATATATATATATATTGTGTACCCTTACGGATGGATCCAAATTCTTAATAAATGCATAATTAAAATACTGATATTGCAG
>NW_019215809.1:0-5085 GCF_002532875.2 Varroa jacobsoni | reverse complement strand
TTAGTACACCGTTGATGAGTACCGCTTATCTATGGCCTCTCAAGTTTTATAGACAACTAAGAAAGGTACTGGCAAACAGACACAGAATATTATCATGCATATGGAGTGTTAAGGTTTAAGTGACGGGCGCAATGGCCGTCTTAAAAAGTAAAAAACGAAATTAGGACGGATACACTTTGACGAAAAGAGTCGATTCGATGACAAATAATAAATCGCAAAACAAAGTTGCACCAGGAAAAAAAGTTTAAAAAGACACCAGGTACAACGATAAGGTACCCCTAAATACGAAGTCTCGTCAGGCTTTTACTTCGTCTCATCTTCGAGAAATCGTTTTTGTTAGCTGCACGTTCGAATGAGGAAACGAGAAGGACGAACCAACAAAAGAAAAAGCATGATCCACATAAGAGCTGCCGAAGAGAAAAACAAACTATATAGAAATTGATGAGGTTGGCGCTGGGAAACGCCGAACGACTTATGCCATCCGATGACACATGCTATGAACACCTGTCTGAAATACTCAGGGGACAAGTACGGGCAGTTAGTAAGCAACGTATATATATATATATAGCTGAAAATAGAGATTGTAACACAACAAAGTAGAGATTAAGAAGAGCAACTTGTGCGGTGAAGACTACGGACGTCGACTTGAGCATGCTTATGGTGTACCATAGTGATGATTATGGTTGTAATAATATACTCACAATAATAAACCACAATTGTTCAACCTGCCCTTTGTGGGGTATAGATTGACAGCTTATGACAAGTCTACGTTTGAGATTTTGAGCGCTGCTATAGTTACGCAGCCTCTTAACACCTTCAATAGATGGAAACGAATTTAATTTTATACCGACAACATTTCAATAGAGACCTTCTGCTGGATATCCTTCGTTCCGGCTGGAGAGGCTATTCCTATCAAACTTTTTATTATCCTCGTGTACATACACTCACCTTTGGCTTTGATTTTTCAACGTTATCATCCTGCTTCCATTCAAGCTATCCCCAAGGAGAAATATACAGAGCAGTCTTGCCATTTTACTTGGTATTTCTTCTTCGTTTTGTCGTACCTTCAAGTTTCATGTCATTGAAACTTTCTAAGTTGTTGCTGCTTCGTCGGTTCCTTCTCTCCTACAGTGTACCTGTGGCCCCCTCCGATTCCATGATTTGTTTGCGTTCGTTCCATTTCCATCAAGTTTTTTTTCTATTCTGCAATATACTGAAGCTTCGTTTTTCCTCGGCGGCGTTTCTCGTTCCTTTTATTCACTACTTGTCGGAGGTGAATTTATCCTGTCACGATACGTGTTTGCTCGGTAAATATCTGACAGCGGGTGACGGCGTTCTCATCCTAGAGCAGGACGGGTGTTATGATCTGCGTTTAAGCATCCAGCGGAGCCAGGAGTGCAGGGAAAGCGGAGTACCGTTTTTGCATCCAGAAGTCCTTCGGCTGGTTTTCGGTAAAATTTCAAAAACTCTGCTTTTGCTTTTATGGAGGCTTTATACCAAACGCGTCTTTGGGGTTAGATGCTGATTGAGCTTAATACGTCACAAGCGATGCTGGAAATAGATTGCGTGGCGGATTTTTAAGTATTTGCTTCTGGCTGTAATATTTCAATGTTGATGTCTGCAGGATTAAACGTGTGATGCCTTGAGACCTACTTTGTGTAGCTGGTTCCTAGACAATTGCAGTGTGTTCGAGCGGCTTGGGATTTCTATCTATCTAGAAATTATAATGACAAAAGCAGTGCGTATATTTAATAGATCGAGACGTAACTTTGTTTTATAGCTCAAGTAAAATGTTAACTTGAGAAAGCTTCACTTCGATTGTTAAAGATGTGTTTACGTATATAGATTTGACCAGTATGACTGACTGTAATCGTCAGATTTGCATATATTTGAATGTTAAAAAAAGCATACACTCTGCTGTATGTATATATATATATATATATATATATATATATATATATATATATATATAGTGGTTTGTCTAGATTCAAACAAATTCCTAGAAAAGTTTATTATAACAAGCATTCATTCGCTAATCTCAATGCTCAAAATTACAAACCGATTATGGGTGACAGGAGCGTTTTGTCATCAGGATTTGGGCGCAGGTCAGCGAATATCTTATTCCTTCATGCAGCATGAACCTGCCATGGATATTTTCAAGTATTTTTCGACGAGAACATCTTTCTCGTTTAGAAAAAAAAAGCAACAAAAAGTGCAATCGGTGGCTTGTTCCAGGATATGCCTTTTGTAAGACGAAATCTCCGACCAATGCGTATATTCTGAGTGTGGTGTCCAATAAAGGATATGTCACGCCGTTATCCAGCTTCCGCGAGGACTGGCTATATAGGAATATGAGCATGTCCTGAAATTAGTACCATGGTCGTTCTGCGAGCCAGATTTAGACGTGTACTATATATGGAACTAAACCGAATAAGAATTCAACAAATCTTGACATGATAACGTCTTGCTTGCTTAATTGTGCTGTCAAGGGTTGCAAAGAGAACATTGGAAACGAGTTGGGGGACGGTTTAGAGTTCAGATCAAGAAAATAGCCAGGGTTACATTGAGTGGAGCTTGCATCAAATAAACGTGTTCGTGAGAAATGACAGCTTAAAAATATGAAATATTTCCTTTTCTTCAAATAGAAACATCTTTCAAGCGAAGTCCCAAGCTGACCACCCTCGCGTATTGCTAACCCAAGTCCGTCATTGGCGTATATTGCATAACGCATGCGGTCGAATAACGAAGACATGCATACAAATATTGTGGCGCCGGTCTCTAATTTTAAACATTTGGAAAACATAACAAGATGCTAACGTACAGAGCGTTTTAAAAACTATTTTTGCCCCCCTCCTTGCGTACACTGAAATGATCAATATGAAGAATGGTAATACACAGACGGCCAATTACTCTTTTAATATGGCGCGATATCATGTGCCGACTCACGAATAAGCTATGTCTATCTGTACCTACATGTACGACCAGGATGAGTGAGGATGCAATGTTATAGTGAGCTTTAGAAAACCTTGTAAATAACCTTAGGCCTATGCCAAATATATGTAGAGAGCTGCACAAAGTAATGTCTGAAGAGAAAATACTGCGAACACTTCCTACAGGGTTTCTTGCCTTGCTGAAAACTAATAATAAACATTCATGC
Source organism: Varroa jacobsoni (assembly GCF_002532875.2). Classification (NCBI taxonomy): domain Eukaryota; kingdom Metazoa; phylum Arthropoda; class Arachnida; order Mesostigmata; family Varroidae; genus Varroa; species Varroa jacobsoni. The sequence continues at coordinate 1,928 of NW_019215809.1, read as the reverse complement.
GTTCAATGACATATCAAAATGTACATGAAACGGAATTACTGACAAATAGGACTCCTATTAACGGACTCGATTCAATTAGCAGTATAGAATGATGGCTGGCCTTTCAGCTTGGGTGCTTACGAAAGGCATAAACGTTCCTATTTCGAACGTTTTGATATTAAGATGATATATCGATATCTCAAAAAAATATAGCTAAGCAGATACGAACCCCGTTTCGTATTTTTTTTTTGTAGAACTCGACATATGTATCGACAATTCTCGATGGCACCATCTAGTTGTAACTTATATGTGAGCTTCGAAGATATATGCCTGTTACGGATCCGTGCGTTTTCAAGGAGACCCCGAAGATTCCACCGAACATTATTAAAACATCCGTGAACAGCCTTGGACATCTTAGCGATGCGCAGAACTTCGACAGCGAAAGATCGCAAAGAGAAATACAACAGGACACAGCTCAAGGACCGGATCTGCCAACAAGTCTCTCCGTGACAAGCAGTCCTACTGGTTTGCTTGCTTCATAACAACACAACGCCGATGGCGGACACTAAGCCTCCGAGTTTTTTAAGCCTCCTGTTTCCTTTAACACCCCGGTAAAAAAAACTCAAAACTAAAGCACATTATGTCTTCCAGCATTCACTCTTTGCTTGGCTGGTTACTACTGAGTCTTTTTTTTTATTTTCTACCAAGTTTTTCTAATCAGAAAGGAAAGGCTTGATCTCGTCTGTAGTGGATAACTTTCAGAGGTTGCTCTCACAGTGCCATCAGCCTCATTCCAAGTGCCTTACGTAGCTATAGCCAAGCTTTAACTCGCCTGCGAGGCAACGCTATCGCGGCCAGCTGACGAGAACAACGAATCTGAAAGTCTGAAGCCTGCTTACCTTGCCCGTCTTGTCCATTGTGTATAATGAGCTAAACGGAACCAAGTGTTATGATCTTTTAGAGTGGCAACGACAACAGAACCCATAGGTTTGAAAATCAAGTTCCCTCAGTAGCTACCCATTGCCCACGCTTCCACTGTTGTGTCAGAGTCAATGACCAGAGAAAGACAGGCGTTTGCCAGTCTGCCGCTCTTAGCCTAATTCCCGGTTATGCACGGAGTATGCCTGACATCAAGAATATGGAAAGAGTGACTGCCAGTTAAGGCCATCCAAGTCGCGGACCCCGTTCTGACTTTCTTTTCCGCCCCTGACAAGTCTTAGTAAACTACCTTGCGCCAGCCTATACGCCTTTAAGTCCCGTCAGACATCCATTTCCTGAATGCCTCCGTTTTACCTCTAACCAACTCCGTCTTCACTCTCCAACGCTAATGACCTTTTCTTCGGGGGGTGTGCCCATTCGAACTGCTCGAGGAAGCAGAAACCGAGCCCTAAACCAGGGGCTCCCTACAAGCCATGTGCTGCCGCTTTCTCAATAAGCGTCATATGTTCTTGGATGATAATAATGAGAAGGACGGGCTTTCTTCGCGAGCCCGTGGGCACAAAAAGTCGAGAGGATCATATTTCATACTTTATTTGCCTCCTAGCGTCCCCCTTTTGCTCTCTTCATCATTTTTTAGACGATCCCTTTTATATATGCCCGACAAGCTTGTTCACCTTTCAAGGTAGCGTGTTTTGGGGTGGGCTGACTATTGTAACGATTTAATAGACTTTCTCTTCAATAGCGAACGGATGAAAAAGAAAGACGAGGATGTACGGCGTTTAAGACGGCGGAAAGGAAAAAGCGTATGCGTTTTCTACTGGTCAGCGGAGCTTTGCAAATGCGTATGTGTTATTATGCTCGAAAAGAACTTACCGAAGCCTCTCGATCGAAGTTTTCGATCGGAACGGATTTTGAAAAAAACGAGTAATCAAAGAGACGATCTTATGTACTGGTAGAGGTAGAGGTTCGCGGCATGCCGATTAATAATAATTTGTTCTACAGTATTATAT
>NW_019215808.1:0-5100 GCF_002532875.2 Varroa jacobsoni | reverse complement strand
TTGTCTCGAGCCTCGGCTTAAAGCCCACTGGACTGTTGGAAATGGCAAGGGCAGTGCCGGTGGATGTGAAACCAGGTTCCGCCTTCTCCCTTTTGGCCGAGACGGATCGCTAGCGCAGCTTAAGTGTATTCTCGTCAGTTAAAAAAATCACATGTAAGTATGCTCCGGCACGATGGCTAGTGGCGTCAGCTAAGTAGCCCGCGAAAAGAGGCGTGTTTCATTGCAAGTCGAAAGATCCGGTGGCAGACTTGAGCAGGGTAAAGAAACCTCGGTTGAGTTGGATTAAGAAACCCTGACATTGGTTGGACGGACGTCGAAGGCCGAAAGTAAAAATCCATGAGTACCGCGGAGTCGGCAAAAGCACTCCAGAAACGCCCCAGTTGGGTTAAGATGCTGAAGGCTGAATGCTTGTATAAGAGTCCATACGAATATATATATGTATATAATACACGCATAATTGCTCACTTGTTTGGCGTGTAACTGCTCGAATGCTAAGAGGTGGATACCTACTGAATGAATATCTTCCTATCTTTTTTCTTAGCCACAGCCGAGCAAGCTGTAGCACTGGCCCAGCCGCGACCAGTTGTACAGCAAATTATATTATCCACCCGCGCCTATCGATGCAACCAACCGGGAATAAGGCTTAGCGCAGACCTGCCGCTAGCTTACTTTTGTCCCTTACTCCTACCTGTCCTCTTGCCGCCCTTCTATTTTAAGCACTATGCGGTCTTGCAAACTGCATGTAGCTCACGCACATGCTGAAGATGGGCATACCAGAAAACTAGAAAGAAGAAGTCTAAACACCTGCCGCCCTTGTCTAATCTGCAACAGCTGCAGCAGTAAACTGATGGGCCGCATTCACATATGCGGATACAGAAATAAACGCGGAACTGCTGTAAGCATAGTTCCCTTATGATAATATAAAGTGCCATCTGATGATCGAGGCGCATTTAATTAGAGCTTTTAAAGCAGAAATATCTAGAGTAGACCTGTGATAACTTATCATTAACTTTCCCGGAATACATATATATTATTTCTATCGACAACTTATGACTTACTATTTTTGCCGTCAAAAATGCATGAGTTGATCATGGCCATTACTCACAATATCTCTGACAACCGGCTTAGCCGTTATCTTACAGAATACGTCGCGTCGAAGCGAACGTCTCAACCGTCGATCTGGTTCCGCCCATACAACGGTCATGGCGAACATTGCCTTTTTTTTTTTTTTTAATGCTAATGAATCACAAAGCACCTTCTATTTCTATTGCTTAACAGTGATACTTCACACTCTCTCTCCTCCTCTTTTTCGTTGATGGCCGTATCCTATACAGTTTTTTCCTACTAACAGTATGTCGGTTTCGGGGCCGCTTTCAAGCAGAGGATCGTACTCTGTTGTTTCTATTGCTCGTTTATTTTGGCGACGATAGCAATTCGCTTTATTGCTCATTGTGACAGTAACGTGATATTCCGCAACAAGGCCCCATGGCAATGCAGTAGTCACACAATCACAAAATCTAAGTTCTTAGTGTTGATCTAAATCGTCTTGCACTGTGTGCTTCCGCATGCGTGAATGCATTTCATGGCTCCGCTGTCTCATCATTGTACCGCATAGAAAGAGACCGAATCATTATTAAACGGTCGGGGCCTTGTGTGTCGGAAGAAACCTCAGGGGGCAATATTTGCTTTCAGGATGATATTCGATGGAAACCAGCTGACTCCATGATTGAAGAAACTGGCACAAACGAGTATCTTCTTTGTTTTTCTTTCTTTTCGCTTTGTCGTTTTCGAGTTTTCGCTAACGCCGTTTCGGCCTATGCAAGCAATGACGTCGGGTTCGTTTAACGACTGCGTCGTTCGGTCGTGCTGGATCTACCTTGAATGGTACCACCGTAATTGTTATTACAGCTCACAGTTCCGTCGTTCTCAAACGTGCAACATGCGCACATAAACAAAGCGGGCTGTAAAAACGACGGAAAGGCGTACAAAGCGAGACCGTCGCCCACCCGTGACTCGACGGTAATTGAGCTTCAAGGCATTGGTCAGATGCGTCCTTTTAGACTGCCGTCATCTTCAGTCAACGAGGAAAAGTTCGAATGCCAAGGAGATAGAGGGAGAGAGATCTATTTAATGGTGGCTATTAAATGAAGAACAACAAACATACAGACAACTAAGAAAATAAATTATGTAAGAACATAGATAGAGGCAAGCAGGCCCTATTAGCATTACCCAAAACGCAATACAATAGATCTTTCGTCGTACGAAAAGTGTATGTGTAGAATACGTTGACAAACCCTGGATACGTACTTATCTACCGCTTATACGGTTTTGATAATATTTGATGTTTATAGTGTTCAGGATCCGGCCGTGCAATAGACGATGCACGTGAAATACACATACTATACTGTGTGAATAAAGGAAGTTATCTTTTGTTTATGTTATGCGCATGCAGTAGCGAATTGTTTTTTGTTTGCATGTGATACGTTTAGCCACATTTACCGCAATGAGTTTCAATGCTGCGATGCTGATTACAGCAGACAAAAGACACGCATCGGGTAGTCTGACCCGTGGTGTTCCTTAGTACTAATATTGCACACAATGATTAACCACTAACTGACGTACTCTACAAATTCTCGAATCAGAAGGGCGGTTGCGTTTAGGTTTGTCGCTACAACTCGGGCTAATGTGACGATCGCGCGCGCCGTTTACTCTACCTAAAAAATGCTTTCAACAGCCTTATCACCGGTTTTAGATGACGCAAGTTGTGGTACTTCAGCGGCTGATTACCCGTCAGATCAGTCCGACCGAGTTGCAGCTTGCTAATAAATTGGTAACTGCAAATAACAAACAGTACCACATGGGTCGACGTAGGTTGCTGGAATAGCATCACCACTATACAGTTGTATTAGCTGGATGGGTATTGAAAGGTCTCGGTAGACATCTCCAGCACTATCTGCAACAAAACGTAAATCCGATTTCTCCCTTCCTTCTTAAGTGCATTATGCTACGAAGAGCTTCAGTATACTTGTTCATGTGTATCTTAAAACCCAAAGAGTAAGTAGAATAATGCGAACTAAAAACATTTGAGAAAATTTGACCCTGCCACGCGGATGGCGCGTCTTTTTTGGTGTCCAGGCCCGAGCTAGCTAGGTATCTCCTCCAAGCGTCCTACAGGACAACAGACACTCCCTGGTCTATCGCCACAACTCGGCTCGTCCTTCACTACTAATGCTTTTTTTTGCCCTGATATGTAGGGCTATTCGAAGGGCAGGAAACGATAGCGGTGAGAGGCTTTTTATGGCTGCCTACCATTGTCATCGATGTTTCTCTTTTTCCGTATCCGGTGAAGGCCTAAAGATGAGGCTCAAATTTTCCAGGTTCTCCCCCGATCCAACCTGGCGTCAGATCATCTTAACCGACAATCCGTACACATATCAACGCTGTAAGGATGTCAAAGAAATAAAATAGCTCCGATGTTCTTGAGTTTGATAATAAGCATTTGTAAGCACATTTAGTTACTGGAATTGTTATCTAGCAGTCTATGTTTATGTAACCTGTGCCCCTCTAACTTAATCTGTAGGATAACTAGAAAGGATATAAATGACGACAACAGCGTGTTGTGAGGTAAACCTCTTCAGACTCAAATAGACCGGGGCAATTAGTTAACACAAGGTGAAATTTATGGAGATGGCTATTTGCTGGATAAGTTTCCACTCCAATTACACATTTTACAGCCAGTTTATATATATATATATATATATATATACATACATACATGCGTGTGTGTATGTGTATGTAAGTGGTTTCACCGGTTATTCTTCATTTCCCTAAGCGTCGTGATCACATCAGCTACAACCATCTCAACCTCTGGAGCCGTCAACATAATCACCATTTTCATCAGCACAGCTTCGTCCACCACAAACCCCTGCCAATCCTGAGTTACAGCCTGGTGGAGGTCCCCAAGGTAACCCAGTTGTCCCCCTCAAACGTTCGTATAAGCTGAAACAGGCTCTATATAACCGTAAGTGTGTGTACAGCAGCAGAATATCAGCCGCCCAGTAAGACTAGCTGGCAAAAGCGACCCAAAGAGACGCACCCCGAAGCATGTCTTTCGAGGAGCTCGCGCTTGTGGGTGACAGCATAATTTTACCATTTAGCGGGGCCCACCACTCGCTACCGAAGCCACGATGGCTGCAGGGTCTCGGTCCGTCCCTCTCTTTTTCACTGTTTTTCTCAACCCCATTGCGTTAAGACCTTCGTTGCCTAAGCTGACTCATTCGCCTGCATGCAGCAGCAAAAGCTTGGCCAGGCTGTCTGAGCCTGCTCAATCGCATACTAGGATATAGGAGAGAAGGGCCTCTAGAGCAGCTATTCGATCGCCATTGCTTCCGTGCAACTCCGCGTGAGCACCCACGACACACGGGGCAGCCACAGGCCAGAGAAGACCTGGCTTTTCGAAAACTAGCCGCTTCTTTAAGCACAGCGTTCGAAGGGAAGTATATAAATATACATAGACACACACATATATATATGACGGGGGAAGGAGTTGTCTGAAATTATCGCAAACCAGGGTTCTACTAGGTAGTAAGATGAATGTCGGCGATCGTTCGTCTATCCAGCAACCGCCAATGATAGCCGGTGGGTGACGACGTTGAAATATAGGCTTCGGATTGGGGTTTAGGCTGGGCTCTGTCTTGGTGCAGAAGGGTAGCTCGGATTGACTTCAGGCTGTTTTGCCATAAACAAGTTACTCCCGAAGATCTAAAAGCTCATGGTCCGTATGGTGCATATGCTTGGCATATCCATGTTCGTGTTGCTCCCTCTGCGGGAATCTGTGTATACAAAAAGTTACCAGCTACCGTTCCGAAGTCAGTCGGAGGCGAACTGATCCACTGAACGCGCATCAGTGATGTGGAAGACGAAGCTTTTCTTACGACTCCGGAAGGAAACTGATCCACTCGTATCTTTTCTGTAGACCGCGTAATGAGCCCAACATAGCCATGAAATACGTTTACACCGCCTGAAGTGTAGCTGACTTCAGGACTGCTTCTAGTTATGTTGTCGCCATTGTTGGCGTGGCAACATTAGGATAACTTGAAG
>NW_019215807.1:0-5125 GCF_002532875.2 Varroa jacobsoni | reverse complement strand
TATTTAATAAGATATACTCAAGACAAAGATGCGTTTTGATAAGGATTATGTTGCCGTTTCTAATACACATAGTCATCGCTAGCTCCGCGCTTTTATTTCGTTTGCTTTTGAGCCTACGAGTATATACGATACCGTTGCCACTACTGACCAGTGCAGAGGTAAGGAAAGTCAAAAGAAGTTTGTTAAAATTAGGCCACAGCAAATAGATGGTCCCATCTTAAAACGGGATGTGCTTTGTGCTCATACTTGCAGTCACTATTGAACTATCAAACTTAAGCTGGAATTCGGCTTTATGTGGTTGACTTTTGTTTTTACTTAAGTATAGGTGGGTGACAATCCGCCATTGTACTTAGTTCCACTTAGGTTACTTATTCTCTCACGGGCCTCGTGTCGTTTCGGAAATGAGCTCACTACTCGAAAGAAGCAATTTTTTATACATATATGTATATATGTAGGGTTTAATAAATACAGGGTTTTCTTAAAACGTTAGTCCATTGGAAAATTGTCTAATAGCTATAAATATATCTATGTAAAAAGATGTATTTTTTAATTGACAAACGTTAGGTATTTATATATATGTGTATGAAGGAGTCGAAAATATCAATAACATCTAGAACAAACTTGTCCGCTTTATTATTTATTAAAAAGCAATAGTGTGTTTATCGACCGTGAAATTATGGATCGATTAAACGGGCCAGTTGGCGTCGGGTAAACTGAATAGCGACCCGTTCGAAAGCTATCCATTCATATGGCCAATATTTATGTTGTTTTAAATTAGTCATCCCAAACTTACATGAGAGGCGCAACAGCCGTTAACCGCGAAAGGATAAACTTTACCTTGATGCTGTTGATGTTTTTTCAACGTTAGCCGCTATACGCGAAGGTAAATACGCTTTGTTTAAAGATTTATATAATCGCGTTACTAGCGACTGTAGCTTCTTTGCGGTATTGGCTTGCCATTCAAGTTCCCGCACGATGACAGCAGGATATCAGTCTATTTCCAGTAGCTCAAACTGGATTCTTATAGTGAAAAAAGTTTGGATAAATTGCACCTGCTTCATCCAGGTAAATATGAGCTGGAAAGAATATAGTGCCTGCTCAATGTCCAGCAATCGCTCCCAGCATAATTCACACAAAGCACGTAAGTTGTCAGCTCTATTTGCGAGATAACGTATTATCTACGTTGCATTGACTTAACCATGAACAGCAACTAAATATATCTGTGTTTGTTCATGGCGACAATAACTAAAGGAAAGGACGTTTCTACTGTCACTAAGCCTTAAAATGCGGCTGTTGGTGTTACCGTCGCACATTTTGTCTTTTTTTTCTGAGTTGGTAAGAGAACAAGATGGCACCTTGAGGATTCACAACGTTCGATTATCTTCATAGTAATCTTTGTTTTCACTAACACAACTGTACTATATGTGTGACACACTTATCGCCGTGCTTACGTCGTGGATAGATAAATTGTATCTTTTATGGATTTAGAGCTTCAATAACTCAATGACATTCTCTGGCTTAGTGAGGCTCGTAAATAATTTGTTCTCATTACATCGAAGTATTCCGAATTCCGAATTTAAACGTCATGACCGCGCAATTATAACCAAGTACTCCTGCATAGAAGCACCAGCTTGTCATACATCGGTAATACCGCTTCTGTTTAGGACGAAAGTGCTATTTCCGCAAACAAAACGCAGCAAAACTGTTAGCCTCAGTTTCACGTAGGGTATCTGAAATGTTTTTACCAAGAAATTGTTCACACGGAAAAAGTACGAAAGCAAATGTCGAGTACCTTCAGAGGCCCGTTGCAAAATGCCTCCCGATTTAACGCAGCAGAGATCTCCGACCCATTAGGGATCGACGGGCATTTCGGCGCGTACCGCGTCGTCTCGACTAAGTGTCATACGCCAAATGAGAGTCATTTTGGAGTTGTGAAGATGTTTGGATACGATAAAATAGGAGAAAATTCAGCGCCAAATCCAATTCCACTACTGACTGGCGTTAGCTATATTCGCGGACTTAGAGATCGTGCCATAGACAGCTATTCTGATAGCCTGACCAAGTATATCTGAGATCTCAATAAGAAAAAAACAACACGATGTTCGCTGAAGAGCAATGGTCGATTATTGGCCACGTCCTCTTCTGCAGAGAACTGACAAGAGATCCGCAAAAGCATTCAAGGTCAAGGACTCTTTGTCGGTGGCCAGTATGCTGAAAAAATCGATCTTTAATACTTAATAGGGATCTCGAGAACACAACTCTCTAGGTAGCTTAAAATAATAGCTTTCTGTGGCTACACGCCTAGCTGTCAAAACTTTCCTACGACTCTCTTAATGGCAGCTACCGAAGAGTCAATGACTTCTCCAAGTTTTTTAAACAGTTGGAAAATAAACGTTTACTGTATGAAAGAATGATCTCATTCATTTCGGGTCAGGGCTTTCGTTTAGACGAATTGCAGAGTACAACGGTGGGGCGCTGTAACGGCATGTTACCTTTTATCTACATCGTACATTCACTATAGGTGGTGCGAACGTGGTCCGGGTTCATCGATAGGTTGCTATTGAATTCCTACGTTACATACACTATACGCGAGCTAGCTATACCCTAGAGGGGGCAGCACCAGAGGTTGAGCCCCATAAGTTAAGCGAACCCCGAAACCTTCATCTGCACCGACGAAGGCATCAACCCCAGTTTTGCCCGTGTGTAGAGCCGAAACTCATATACCGCTAGCACTAAACGGTGCGGGCTTCGTTGTCCGTTCTGTGGACGAAGGGCTAAACACAAATCAAGCGTTTACCTACTACCATACTTGGAAGTTTTCAAAAATCTATCCCGATGAAACAGTTCAGATTTGTAGAATTCGCCTACATGCCACATTAAGTTGCGGAATATACGAGGCATTAGCGATGTACGACGTCCAATTGCCGTCCTGAGTTCAGTGTCTGAACCGATCTAATGTACATGCAACGTGCCTGAGAAGTGAGGAATACGAAGAACGCGGTTATTATCATATACCGTAAGAACGTAGGCGAATCGGACGTTGGACTGATTGGGTCATTCATAGAGCTTTGGAAGATGCGACTACCGGAGAAAGTATGATCATCATCCTTTCTTGTTAAATATATTTTACTAAATCGCAACGTACGGCCTTCTCCATGATTGTACTACGTGTGATGTTCATATCAGAGGAATTTTTCAACGTTTCATTGCCACTGCTTTTGTAAACATTGTGCCAAACGAGCGTACAATTGAACAAAGAAGCTTTGAAGTACTAGACTGAAGCTTATTAAACATGGATCAAGCTCAATTTCGATTAACTTCTTAAGCAAGTTGATCGAAATTGAGTTTGATCCAAGTTTCCAGAGACATCAGGCTATTAGCGTGCATTACCTTGGAATCTTAAAAAGAAGGGAAGTAGAGTTTGGGTCTTCCTGTTGCTACTTAACCGCCAAACACGGAATGACCTCACATGGAGTGAAATGATAAATGAGTTTTTTCTAGGACAAAGATGTAGCCTCGCGCTAAAACTATGCCAATATCATTAATGAGAAAGCTAACTTTCGTGAGTTACTGACGTATTGGCACCTAAAAGGGTACCTTAAACCAGACGTCTATGATAGGTATTTAACACTGAACAACTTCATGTCTATAATATGTCAATTGTTACTGCAGTTACTAAAATCCGTCCGTGTGCTCAAAATAAACGCGGCATAACTGATGTTTAACGCTTGTGTTAACTTGTCTAGTAAACATTTTTCAAGTTTTTGTTGGTCCTGGATGTTCCTATCGATTGGGAAATCAAACCGCTACAGATCCAGCACTAAAACCTGTGTTAGGATCTCATTTTAAACTTGACGTAAGCAATTTTATTGAAATAGAATTTTCGAATAAAAGAACTTTATTCGAAGCATGACCAGTATCACCTTTGATAAAATTAAGGCACATAAAAAGATGGCAGTCATACGGAAAGTCGAACTATAACTATCCTAAAATACAATCGCACTCTTCTATTGTCCTACCCTTTAACATTAAAGCAGTCTGAATAATAAATAACTAAGCTAATTGGTTCGGAAAGTTGACTCCATATCAAACCTTCATAGTCGCTGAAAGTTGTCACTGAATAGGCACTAAAGGACCAAATTATACTTCTAGTCGTTCCACTTATCCTGCGTTCATTTGCTAGGTAACTGACTAGATAATCGCAGCAACGAACAAATATAAGAGTAAATACGAACATGAGCCTTATTTCAGGTAAATTTCGTCCAGTCAACTAGAATTGCTACTGAATGAGAAAAGCATTCAAAGCCTAAACATGATAAAATTCCGATAACTTGACGCCACGATTTAAAGTACCATATCAAATAGAACTGAGGCAAAAAAAAACGGCCCACTTGTTGCGTTGTAACCAGTGGGCATAGGGAAAAAATCCATAGTCATAGAGAGAACGCGCGGCCTTTGTTGTCTGTTTTCACTTGAGTTGTTTGTGCGTCCAAGCATAACGTATGCTACTATTTGGTCTGGTATAAATCCAGTGTAGTTTAGAACGTTAATAATACTTTTGACTGTATGGCTGTCGATGTTATTAGGGTTGTTTAAAATCAGAGTTATCTTACAGCTAAAATCTATCAATGTCGTCGTTTTATTGATAGCTGATTCAATGAATTGTGTTGCCAAAACTACATCCGGTCCCGCAAAATTCTATCGAACCCAAACTTTTGTCGAAAAGTACCCGCTAATCGAAACGGAACATTTGCCATTAAAAAGGCGATAATGCATGAGTTGAAATCCTTTCAATGATGTCATCGTTCTTAAGTTGAGTTGAGGAATTACCCTAGTTGCCGCTATTTGAGAACGTGCGGAGAACGTTACCGTTTTGAAGCTGTAATACAAGTTACTGGCTTTTTCGACGGTCTTCGCGTTCTTGTTGATGTAAAAAAGCCGGGCTAGCAATGCTTGTTCCTCTCTCTCGGCACCGGCCAAATTCCTCACGTGAAGTTAACTTACTCCCTACCGCAATCCAACCGTGCTCCGAAATGTTTGTGGCTCATTGTTGACACAAGATTGTTGACTAGCTTATCGACAAGTACTAACGTTCACGTTACAATATTATATATATATATATATA
>NW_019215806.1:0-5132 GCF_002532875.2 Varroa jacobsoni | reverse complement strand
ATATAATATTAAAAAAAAATATATATATATATTTTTTGCATGTTCCTGTGAGCAAAACATTTTTTGAGGTTTGAGCAAATCAAAATAAGCGACTGGTAGGCTTAATGGCGACTGCAGCAGAAAGCTGTGCCATAAAGAAGCTTTTTTTATTGTAGTACATCTGCTTGTAGGGTATTGTATCTCAACGTATTTTTTGGACGAATGCTACAGCAGTATAGAGGAAGCAACATGTTTCTAGTCAATACAAACGGCTAACCCGACTGTCTGGGGTCACTGGTGGCAGTTTATTCTTCTAGTATTCTTCTTCCATTCTTAGGATCTCATCTCTATGAAAAGCAAACGACCCAGTACGATCCGGATGCATCAATCTGATGGTACCGACAGAATGAATTCGCCTTGTTAGACCCGATTCTCCTCGTGGTCTTTTGCTTCGTCTCATCCTGCGGCTAGTTATTTTATTCCTTCTTCGCTCTTAGGATCTGGAATACTTAGGGTAAGCCCCCAGCTGACCCCCTATGACGGAGGCTCGTCTATGGTGCCTCAACCTGTCTTTTTTTTTCGCCTTATCGCTTGGCCTAAAGCTATGAATGAAAGGTCTTGAACTCGACTAAAGAAGACCTACGATAAGTAAGCTTTCGAATATCTGAGGTTGACATTTATGCTACAGATTGCAGATGGTAGCGGTGGTGTTCTTTAGGGAGAAAGATTCTGAGGCTGCAGATTTCGTGGACATAGCCGTGTGGGCGAAGCCGGAAGGACAGTAGAAGCAAGGTGGCTGTTGTGGAATAACTGTGCTTTACGAGGCAGGCTCCCAGGCCATTGCAGCAGCCGAGTGGATCGGGAAACTGTGCGACCAGACGTCGTGAAGCATCGACGAGATTTTTTCTCGCTTACCCTACTCTTGCTTTCGCCTGCAGGCCCGATGAGGCTGAGCCTAAGTTATGAGATGACCATCCAAAGTCGGCGTGAGTCGAAAGGGATGCAGCGGCAAAGGCAGCTAATGCGAAGACACCGCCACTGCTACCACATGCTGCAAATCCAGAGTTCGGTTCTCTTTCAATCATGTCAGCGTATTATGTAATACTGTTAATTAAATACTCGCTTTGATTGTTGTGGTCAATGGTAATAGTATACCGCGAAAACTAGCAGCGGCAGTGGCGAATTACGCTGCAGAAAAGTGAGTAGGATGGGTAACACACGTACAAGCATTTTAATATTTTTGCAAAAATGTTATGAGAAATTTGGGGTTATTCTGTACCCCACTATTAAATCATACCTTCGCTTGTTCTTATGCGAATCTCACAATCAGCTGTGGCTAGGCGAACATTTCTGATCGATAACGAGACGTTGCACAACCTTATAAGACCTTATGAATTCGCGAACAAGAGACAAACGAATTTTGATTAGAAGTTAAGCCTGTTCTGCATGACGCTTATGCTCAGATCGAGTCTGAATCGTGCTAAGGAGTGCAGTCACAGCAGGATGGCAAGGATATAAGTAAAAAGAGTAGAAGCGAGCGCACGCGCAATTCGAAATGCCTGTATATAGCTCCGGCTGTCGGCAGACGTTTTCAATGCGACTCGGAACGTGCGTTCGGCGACGGAATCCAAACGTATGAATCAATTACAGACGAGTTCTCGGATTCGCATTAATCCCTACCAACGTAATTGAAATCCTTCACTGGTTGGCTGTATAATGTTAATATGTTCATGCGACCGTATTTGCAGATAGTTAAAACTTTGCCAGCTAGAATCACCGTACAACAATGTCTTCTCGATAGTTCTTGCTGCCAAGGCGAAACGAAAGCGATTGTAGCCGAATAGGCAGTATTGAAATAGCGGGACGCTCGAAAGAGCCCAGCGTCGGTTATTATTGTCAGAGAGAACTCGTCTGGTCCGCTATTATAAAACGAACTTGCCGATCGTGAATCAGTGAACTCTAAAGCACGACATCATCTTCTTTCGGTAGCACCCTCTCCCTGGGGCGTCTCCACAGCAACCGTCAGCGCCAGAGTTTGAGTTCCTTTAAACTTCCTGCCGTTGTGGTCCTTTTTGTGCGTCAGTCACTCTCAGCAGAAGCGGGTTATAGAGTTTACATAAATTTATGTTGCATGACTGCCACTGCTGTCGCTTTTAGATACGTTAGATTAAATCAATTAGCGGTCAATAGCGTTTAGGCTTTTGGGGAGCAAGGGGCGTTGCATTTGTTTGCGTATGTAATTCAATAGGAATGAAGCTCTCGGGTTCGTTCCTTTTAACCAATAGTCAAAATTCATCCAACACATTCATCAGTCGTTAACGAGAATATGAAATCACCGACAACGACGACCACCAAGCAATGGGCGTCGGGAGCTCGCTAAGGCTCGCAGTGCTGGTCGTGTTCATGTTATTTTTATGTTGCTACCAGACGTCCAATACAGTGCCACTTTACGACTGGTGTTTCTTTTATACCAGCATTGCCGTCGTCCTGCAGTCCACAGACATTACCTATTCTAGCCGCTCTTTGCGTTCTCTGCTGGTAACGACAATATTATACACTCGGCCTATGAGCGCGTCTTATAAAGTTGCAAATCCGCCTTTGATTATGGTATCGATTCGCAAAATCAGCCTAAAAAAACGTCGAGCTTAAAGGGGCGTTGTCGTCGTCGGAGAATGCGAGGAACATCCAGGCGACCAGCTCAAGCGCATTGATGCATCCGGTGATCGACCTAGCTGTCCGTCGACGTTCGAGAGCGATGGGTCCCTCAGACGGGGAGAGCCTCTGCTCACGGACACCTCCATGACTCAGAGCCTAAGAGTTACGCAGTTACTTATGCTGACGACAACAGTACTGGCCGGAAGACGAGTGACAAAATAACGTTTGCTAGTCTATTCGGTATGGCTATGTAAACGAAAGCAAAGCAGAGTAGGTGTACTTGAGTGCGGTATAGTCATGTTGATAGGAAAGGAATGGCTTTACGACGACAGACTGTAAAGCGTCTTTTTTACACGATGTCCTACAAGTCTGTTATGTAAAACGGGGCTGCTTTCAATTTCAGGAAGTGTTCATCGCTCTTAGCCTCATAAACTTCGATGACATGGCAAATTACAAAGACTACCCTGTTTCCCCTCAATAGTGATGGTATTTTACGTAGATCCGCTTCAGAGAAAGACATTGAGTTTGTTGTAGAGGTCAAATTGTATCGGTGGATATGAGGCTTAGTGAGATTAATTTGTGCGATGTCACAATTGCTAGTTTACAACGGCAGGCTTTGTGAGTCGGTGACTGCGGGTTACTCGCAGTAAAGCACTCGCTCGGTATTCAAAATAGCTACAAAGTCAGGCACGATCGTTACTAAAGCTAAAAAAGCAATTGATATCAAACTTACAGTAGAAGAATAAGTTGGCACGAACAAGCAACAAACGTTGACTATCCAGAGTCGTCCGCGCGCGGCTTTCGGTCATACCACGCAGTTGATTGCTTATTTTTCGTTGCTCTGTGACGCTGATAGGACAATGTGTTCCGCTTTGTTACTTTGAGATCGGATTCGATGAATAAATCTTCGATCACGAGATGGTGTTGAAACAGACTCTTATGGGAGCCATCGGCGTCGACGATGCTTTCAGCTACTTAAATTTGCCCTGCTTCAAAGTCAACTTTGCCAAAAAAACTGGCATGAATTGGATAGTTTGTGTACATTGCATTGTTTAAAACGGACTGCACAGTCCGCCAAAGCGACAAGCACGCACGACTAGCAGAGTACGAACGCAATAGTAATTATCGGAGTTCGCCAACGCCATTCGGGCTCAACTATCAGAGTGGAGTACGTACGGAAATGATCGTAGACGAAATTTATTAGATATATGTTCAACGCAAACAGTTAAAATTTTTAACTCTACATTTGACTGTTTTGGTCGAGGACCGCGTCTCGATCTTCAGAATCAATGTCCTCAAAGTAATGCCTTTTAGTTTCAAGGCTTTCTGTTAAGCGCATAATATAATAACAAAGTTGTTAATTGTTTACAGGACGACGGCTGCTTTTCTAACAAAATCTTGCCATCAGTGATATTGTAAAATGATTACTTATAGAAAGTTTTACTTAACTGAGTAATCATTGACCTTTTAATTTTGCTGATGTGTGGCTCATGTAGAGCCGAATTGAAAACGATTATATCTACAGTTACAAGATCGTAACTTACAAACAATTCGGAGAAGGATCACAAACGTTTAACTTGATTAGCCCAAAGATTGTCACCCTGTAAAGGTCTATGGATAACGTGAGAGACACTAGAAACAAATACTATATTTGTACTATAGCGATCTTTCAGTTTTCCTTGTAGTACATATCGTTGGCAAGGCTTTAGCAGTGACCCCTGGTCTCTTTCAATAAGAGACTTACAAGGACACAATGACGCGGGTCTTCAATCTATGACTGACTCTCAGCCTATATTTTCTGCATACTAAATGACCCTGTGGATAAACAGTAAGATATCTCGGGGTCATCCAAAAAAATGCTTGTCTTAGTTCTCCATGAAAACTTGCGACAAATAGACTTATTCTGGACTGTCAATTCCGTCCGCTACCCCGTCCGCTTCATTAGTGAGATACGTAAATCCACAACACTTGTGCCCGCCATGGACAGGGAGTGGTATAATAAAGCGAAGAGCTGTTTTTTTTTTTTTTTTTTTTAATAGGAACAGTTCTTTGAAGCTCATGTTGAACTAAGCCAACGCATGGAACGCGCTACCAGCCAAGTTATTCTGCTCGGCACAATGATGCGTTTCATTTCTCAGTTGTTAAGCTTCTTTAAGTGACTATAGACGCGAGCAAGGGTTCCCGTGATCCAGCTCTTGATGTTTTTCCTAAAATAAAATTTGCACAGTCATACGTTTTATCAGCAAGACCGAAACCGTATCATACTAGCTGTATGTAGAAATTAATAACACTGGTAACAAGAAGACATTTCGCGCACTCTTATTCTATGCCCTAATCAAATTAACGAGTTGATCGTTGTCGAGGTACTCACATCCGATCGACTTGACGACCAATACGCCATGCTAATCCGGGTAGTTACCAAACTCTATTCCACCAACTTAATAAAAATATAGCCTATCGTTGATATTCACGTCCGTCTAATAGAGACCTCAGCCTTT
>NW_019215805.1:0-5135 GCF_002532875.2 Varroa jacobsoni | reverse complement strand
GGCTAATTTATTTTGCAGCCATTCCTATTATTACTAAAGCAGTGTCCGTCAAGCCAATCTCGAAAGTTGACAAAGAAAAGAACAAACTTCGAGATAGTTGGCACACACGCGGCATGTTTACGCGGCGTGTTAATTCTTCTAATACTCACCAAGTCACGAAATGATCAGTTATGAGCAAAACAGGCGATATTTTTAGTAAAATTATTTTGTTGTTACAGTCATAAAAAGGTTCACGAGGAAAGCCTTAAGCAGAGGGAACGCGAACAACGACTTCTGCAGCAGTTGCAGCAGCAGCAGCAGCAGCAACAACAACAACAACAACAACAGCAACAACATCATCATCATCATCATCACCACCACCACCACCAACAACAGCAGCAGCAGCAACAGCAGCAGCAACAGCAACAACACCTTCAGACGTTACACTCAATGGATGGGATTCTACGGAACGGCGACGTCACAGGCCGATCGATGCAAAATCGAACACCTCTCAAGAACGGAGCGCCCAGCGTTGCACCGCCTGGAGTCGCGGCACAGTCATCGCTCTATCCAGAAAAAGCACCTTCTAGAGAACGTGATCGGGACAGTTCTCGGAATATCAAGGAAGAGCTGCCTGGCATGGTAGCAGCCGCAGACCTTAAGTCTAGCGCAAGCAAAGGTGCGCCCGAGGATTTCGCCGCAAGCCTACATAAAGCAGCTACAGGACACGCCTCAGGAGTTGGTCCTTACGGTTTGCCAGCACCACCACCAGGGTTGGCTGGATTACCGACGCCAGGTTTGATGTGGCCTCATGGTCATGCGCACCCTTCTGCTTTGCCACCAGCCGAGTATCAGCGCATGATAGCCTCGGACGCAATGCTAAGCGAACGATATCGAGCTATGTTTGCCATGGTCCCTCCTGGAGGCACTACGGGCTTATCTCCGGCGGACCGCATGCGCCTAGGTCCTGCTAGCAATGAAGAGCTCGAGAAACAGCTTTCATACGAACGTAATTTTAGCGAGCACATTGAACGAAACAAATTGCTGGGGGCGCAAGCAGCGGCAGGCTTACCTGGAGCTCCTCCAGGCTTTCTTGGTGGCCCAAGTCCCGCCGGACATGCCCCACCACCAGGACACCCCTATCTGTCTAGCTTAGGCCCTCTGGGCCATGGCGGGCCACCATCGGCTGGCTTAACAAGCTTACGCGGCAAAGGCGGTTCAGTAGGACCTTCAATTCCTGGCGGGCCGATGTCGGCGATGGGATTGGCTATGGCCGGTGGTGTACCCACCCATCCAGGGGTGCCTCCCCCTCCACTAATACCTGCTGGTGGCCCAGGTGCGTCCCATCCAATGCACAAAACACTCTCCTCGATGATTCCATCGGCCAGCGATAAGCCTCTACGATAACGATAATAATGATATTAATAGTAAGAATAACAAAAGTAATAATTATAATCAATCTGTACATTTTTGGCACAAACAATTAATATATAAGCATCTAGAAAATGATGAAGTAACGATGAACACAAATAACAGATCCAGAGCTGAAAAATAATGACGAAAGTGCACCTACATCTATTACCGCGGTCCCGTCAACATTCTGCTGCCCCATTTTGTGGTAACTTCTAACCCAGTAGGGGCAAAAACGCGCAAGCGATCTAAATGCTGCCGCGATGTGTAATATTATATCTTGTGTACCTGGATGATACGATTATCATGATAGGCGCGATGGCGGTGATGATGCAAAAGCGATATTTGATGTCGACAGTAGAGTGAAGGAAATGCGCTCTAAAATGATCCCTTGCTTACGCTCTCAGAATGAAAAGAAAATTCGTTGCTGATGAGAGTCACCCAAGCAGTGCTTTGTACCCGAGTACTATGTAAAGTTGACATGTTCGGGTTGGACTGCTGGGCCTGCATTACATAGCTGGTGGACGTGTGAAAGACCTATGACTCCAGATGGCCTCTCTATCAATCATGTCACTTAGGGAGAAGCCTTGTCGACGTTCATCATGAGAAAACAATAAGACACCCATGTGATTGCTGCCGAAATGCCGTATACCAAGGAAATATTCACGTATTTCAAACATGACAAGTCGGCATGTTATCTTAGCTGGCGAAAGTAGTGAGGCCCTCGTTCGAAACATCTCCATGTGATATATAAGTAACTGTGGGACGGAGGGCGGACATCATAGCTAGGTATGAATTTAGGATGGACTTGTATGGATAATGATAGCATAACTATGCCTGCTGCGGTGCATATATATATATATATATATATATAAAGAGGGAGAGATGTGCGTATCGTACCGGTAGGTATACAGAGACACTGAGTCAGTTGACGAAGCCATTGACGCTCCTTTCTGCTGGAGGAGAAACAGAAGGTTTGCGTGGCAAAGCTAGCATAGAAGCCTTAGCGTCGAACGAACGAACGAACGAACGAACGAACGAATGAATGAATGAATGAACCAGAAGGAGAAAATGTGATTTGGAGGCAATTTGTAAACAAAAAATAAGTGGATGACGCAGAATCGAATGATGATGGGAAACAGGCACTCTCTGTCTATTTTAATTACTATTAAGCCTATGATTGCTACTTCTGTTGCGTATCATGCGGTTGCTACTATGGGTTGCAATATGTTCCCCGTAGTAGCAACGGCAAACCCGACTATCTGAGTGATGTTTGATCGATACGAATACGATGGGATGATAATTTGTACGACGACAGTTTCCTTCCGAATGTTACACAATTTTCTATTGCGACATGCTAGAGAATCGAAGACGGTCGCCGGGAACAACGTGTTTGGCGTCTACATGTAAAAAGTAGATAGACGCAAAGTTGTGTGTACATTAAACTTGCTTTGTTTTGTATTCATAAAACCCTGATTTGCCACATCATGACAGTGTACTAATAATAGCATCTATTACGCAATTTGATTGGTTCAAACATACGCGCGCATAAAGTAGAGGACTAGGAATGCATGATAGGTACGATAACGATTCTAGTACGATGCTGGTAGCGTGACAAAGATCATTATTTATAGTGCAGAGTCATTCAGGGTGATAAAATGTATTTAGTCGAAGCTAAGTAGCGTGAACCTTTCAACTCATATTTACGATGATCGTTGGTACAGATTGTGTGAATTGCTAGTGTATTTATATATAATACTACATGCGTGTTGTAACGATATGTCCGCGTCAGTGAGTTGGTGTTATGAGTGAGCTAGCAGCTGACAAATAGGACAACTTGTATAAATTTGTCAGGACAGCGAGCGATTTCGCAAAGGCCTAGAGCGATAATAAAACTGAATCAATAAATTACTTGAGCAAAAGCATTAGGCGTAAATGTTTGCCGCGGAACACTTTTAGGGGGACGAAAAGGGGGCGTGAAGTTTAGCGGTTGAAGCCTAATTCGTAGCTATGCCGTTCGGTTCGTATGTGATCCTGAATGATGTTGACTGACTTCATAAATGACCATAATATTCGATTTAATTAGACGAATGCACGAACTCCAGGGGTTGACAAAAACGTCACACGACAAATGCGTTCATCCGGGCGCGTAGAATGCGCGACATGAAGCTTATTTCTGCCGCTCTTCAAAGGAAAAAAAATAGTTGAAGGGGGAACACCGAAATGGGAAGCGGGGCATAGCAACACAAGTGTAAAGATGATAACGAGGAAATTTTCTAAAACATTGACGAAAATATATATATATATATATATATATATATTCCTACATTACGCGGGCCGCTAATGGAGCCGGGTGGACATTTTGGATACATACATACATATGTCTATACATAAATATACATAAGTATGGAACTCGTACATAAAGGCCTTGATATACCGTGTCGTATGTATCATAATGCAAAACAAATAGTAATCGCCAAGCTGAGCTCCCTCGATGCGCGAGTACTAATCCCTATTACTATTGTATCCTCCCTTATATCCATGAGCCTGTACAAAGTGTTTTTAATGAATTCTAATCATAATATCATTAATAATTCTAACAAGATGAAGACGAATGACCTACAAAAATATTATTTAATATTGACAAGTACAGCAAAATATATATATCTAACAAATTAGTAAGAAACAGTGGAGGAAATGGAGCGGATCGCAACTAGAGAAGCCAATGCAAGCAGCTTCTCGGAGTGTGGCTATAAGGAAATATACATAATTATATATATACCCAAGAAGTACATAGATATAAAGTAAAATATGACGAAACTATTAGGGGAGGGTTAGTAGTATAGCTATTGCGAGAATAATAGCACGATAAATGTAGGACGGATATAATGATGATGTGTGCTGTATAGCTAGCAGACGATGTGCTAAGGTAGTGGTAATAATAGTAGAGTAATGATAGTGTGAAGGCGGCAAAAACCACGAAAAAAGCGAAGTCACCTACGGGACCTTGTTGGCGGACGGAGGCTTGTAAGCTTAACCACGATCGTACTTGGGGCTCTGGCAAGAGTCTATACAAGGCATCTATCTATCTATATATAGATGTTTAGCGAATTCAGACAGCCCTACCTGTGGCTTCTGGCAAGCGACATGAAGCGACGCGTGGCGAGACGCGGCGGGAGCAGACGACACTGGTAAAGGGCAACAGGACAGTGAGCGCGTCCTCGGAATATCGCTAACCACACTAAACCCCAATGCATACATCAACTTAACTAGCTAGGACATACTCCATTTGTAGCACCTATAAAGTAGTACCTCATGTGACAAATGATAATCGTCAATAACTTGCAACTGACGGCAATACGCTAGAAGTAAGTGACAATAACTAATTTTTGCTGCTGTCTGTCTAATAGATATCTGGTGTAGTCCATGCTATCCTATTCTTACCAAACGAGCACACAGACGGACCCATCCAGAACCTGGATTTTTTAGTTACGTTTTTGAGATTTACTTTAGGCACAACGTAGCTCAACAATCGAACGTGTCTTGCCGCCTGCCTCCGTTCCCGTTTTGCTTTGCTGCAAAATAGTTAACTGTCAGAATTGTATGTGCGACTCAAACACGATCGAGACGATGTACCGTGATTTGTTCATTATGTAATACTACGGGGGTTTATTTCGAGTAACTATTTTTTTTTTCGGCTCAGCCGCACGTCCGTATAAAAAGCACCGTCCGCCCTCCCATGTAGA
>NW_019215803.1:0-5186 GCF_002532875.2 Varroa jacobsoni | reverse complement strand
ATTACAAAGGCGGATAGAAAAACAACAAAAAAATAAGCGAAGTATTTTCCTGAAAGTCCAGTGTTTCAAACTTCTACTGAAACCTCCTTAGTCAGCTTGAATAATTAACAATTGCGTCTCATGCCTCTATTACTCCAGCAGTTCTATAAGTTTTAAAATTCGGCCCTATAAATTTTGCAGTAATACGTGCGGGACTATAAGATGCTGATAAATAATGCTGAATGACCAAATTTAGCGTTTATATAGAAACAGCAGTCTTTATATTTAACTATTTTCACTGTGTATAGCACTGTCGATATTTGAACCTGAATGGATGCTTGTGTTTGTTTCTATACACGATGGTCACGCACGCCAGTATGATTTTTTACATATGCGAAGGCTCGATATGTGGTGAGTACGATGATCACAAAAGTTGCTGCTTTCGCCTGGCCGTTGATTCTCGGTTGATAAAATCGAAGACGGCAACGCGTTTTGAGAAGATTACTCCGCCTGTATCCGCTGTCGCTTCCTAAAAAGATAACTAAACTCATCAGTTCGATCATCTGGTTACTGGCCATTCTTGGCATATGGTTGTCGTCGTATCCGTCGAGCCTCGCTCTTAATCGTTCGAATCTGGAGCAACCGTCTTTAACTAAAATAATAATTAAGCATAGAAATCCATAATCTCGTAATTTTATGTCGAAGATATTCATATTAACAGCGAACATTTCTAACGTTTGCTGTATATCCTTTACATGTTGTTTTATGCATTTAGCTACGTAGTTTGCTTGTCCTATAAATGAAAAAAAAATAGCTTTTATTAATCAATAAACATAAACATTTTCAATAAACAGTATAACTTTTAGTCATTAGCTCGCAATAAATCTGTGAATTTGCGTACGTTGATGCTGCTTATAAACATATTCTGTAAACACACTGTTTTCATTAACATATATGTACGTGTAGAACTTTATGAGAACTCCGCATGGCTTTGACTTCACATATACTACAAACTACTATAAAGTAGTTTGAGATTGCAGGGTATAGTTGATGACAATGTAGCTGATATCATAAGTTGAGTGCTATCGATATTTCTAAATACATATGTACCTTTTTTTCGTTAGTATTAAGCGCATGTCTAAATTTTGAAAAGATGTCCTGCTATTGCCGGATAAAGCGCTTTTTGATTTCGAGCATGATGCGCAATTTTACGGCATTTAGTGATAAAATTATGTTTCGACGCCTCACGATCCATTGCGCCCCCCTGAAATATTTGCAATTGGTTTTAAAACGTTCCGTGTAGCTCTGGAAGCAAATAACGCAATTTGTCTTTAGGCAATCTGTAATAACTGTTAACCGCTTATTGCAAGCCTTGGCGAATGATACTATCCTTAAAACATAATATGTAATATCTAATCTAAAACATAATTTATTGGCCATTGATAGCAGTGCTAGTATTAATATTATTGGATAGAAAAATAAAATTGAGAACGATTCATGTTTGTGGGCAGTTTTTTTCGAAAACGAAGTTCGACTGGCGCACCATTATTCAACAATTTATTTGCAAAAAATTTCAACGTGAGAGCTAAACCTTCACGAAGCCATCTTTTTTCATTTAGAAAGCTATTGTCTTAGCGCTTCAGCAATGCCATCTAGCGAGAAACAATTTTATTTATATATATATATATATATATAAATATTTTAAACAACGACGGAAGTCCGGACTGAACTCCGGTGCCGCATCGTAGTGATTAAGATTAAATGACGATGTATGTGTCGATTAACTTGTTAATAAACTATTGGTTTATTAAATAATAACTTTCCACCGTTCTCCATCTAGCGCAACTTGCGAAAGGACAGATTAGTAAAATGTGCGACTATGCACCTCATACAAGGTCCACAATTAACACTTTTTAGCCAACACAAACATGGTATATGCATTGACAGAGTAGTAACGTAAATAGATAGTAGTATTATACATGGTAACGCAAAGATATGAAGCGAAGATATGATTATGGAGTTATCTAGACGCCTGCAAAAGCTAAATAGCGGACTTTGCCCAGCACGCGTATATTGAGACGAGGATATTGATGGTGTGCCTAGTTATTGGGGGCAAGGAACATCAACTGCACTCTCGTTGCTAGGTGTCCGCTGAAAAATAATGAAAAATATTATATAAATATATACTCTACTGATTATTACATATATACATTTCCCTGTGCGAACATGAACTGTGCTCGACTAGCTTCTAACGTTCTCAGATCAGCCACGCTGAAGTTCAGCACTGTTGTCTTGCAATGTTAACCTAATAGTCACAAATCATACTGAAATAAAAAAAACTACTGCGTACTAAAACATATCAGACTTATGCGTAGAAAAAAATGAAAAGCACGTATCTCTGAACACATTTGTTTGCATGCTTATTTGCATCCCATTGATATACCTTGGGTCAATAAAAATTAGAATGGACCTGTAATAACAAGCACAGATTGAAATTATGTAGGTCATTTGTTTAATGCCAGGATGCTCGTATGATTCCATTTTTTTATTTGAAGTCAAAATTTTTCGTTATGAAGAGTGTTTGAATGCGAAATTCGTTAAATAAATACGCTTTTCGCATGACCACCTGAACGCCCCTATTCGCTACGTGTGATTAAGCGCGGAACGACAGGAATGATATCTTTTAATAAAATAAATTTACGGGTCCTATCTTGTGAGCCATGCCTAAAGGGAAGCCGGAAGCATTTGGCAATGTATCAAAGTAGAGTTCAAGTACAAATGCTTTAAAGGAAGTGACAATTCATGTTCTCCAAAGCGAATCGAAACAAATGGTAGCAGGATAGCTACTTCTCTGAGTCATCGCAGGCGGTATAGGGAAAAAAGCCAAACAAGGTAAACTGAAGGCGGCGTTGAAGCTCTTTTTAAAGGCATGTCATGTTTTCGCGATTGAATAAAGGCCAAACGCCAAATCTCCACAATAGAACATTCTAAAAGCATTTTAAAAAATAAGGTTTTCACACTTGTAAACCGTCATCTAGTCGTAGCTTTTCTTCCTGTCAGTAGGTCATGGAGGGTGTATTTAATCAGGTATCGAAAAGTTTCTGGCTGTTTGTACTGAAACATGGAACATTTTCAAAACCGCCGTAAAGCGGTGAAGTTTGAAGACTCAAGTTAGTCGATTGTCTGGTACTGACGATGTTGTGTCACCGTTTCACTTTTGCTTCTCATAGAAAACTTTATTGTCTTTCACTAAAAGAAAGCTTCATTTTTGTAAAAACTTCATAAAAGCACATTGTTGCATCGGATTATTGTAAACCCCCATCGATTCTAGCCATTATCTTTATGCTACAGAATTCTGATATCGGTCTAATTTCTTAATATTCGGTTGTCAGAAACGAATTCGACGGACTTTGAAGTCGAATGACTTCTAAACCGGCTAGGTTAAAATGAGGACTTTTCAATACGTGTTAAAGGCACTCTCCTTTATTCCTTACATTATTATTCCAGTGCTTTGGCAGCTTATACAACAGGCACATACCTATAGTTCTCCTCCGTCCGTGGCTTCAGCAGATAGATCTAAAGTGAAATATGCTCGCCTATCAGTTGTCATCACGCGAACTTAGATCAGGAAAATAGGTGGGTTAAAACTAACAGTGAGTGTCTTTTTGTTCAATCCAGAAAGTAATTAAATCATGCCGATGAGATCTGGCATTGCCGTCAAATAACCAGACTGCGTGTTTTCAACTGCGGTTAAGATCTTGATGACTTCGAGATGGAAGCTGTATTTATTGTTTTATCTCCGGCTAATGTCTCATAACAACAAATGCCCCTAGTTTCTATTGCAAAGACTATCGTCACTTTACGTTCGAACCCAATATGGCTCCTTTCCAGCTGACAATGGAGTTTGAACCCTGCCTGGTTTATAGCAACGGCATGTTCCGGGCCATTTTTTTGTTAATTTAGGATCCGCCAGTTGCACATAAAATACATTACACGCAATTCACGGGCTACCCATTTCTTATTCAGTGCTCGCGTTTTCAGTATTTGAGTTTTAACTCTATAGTGCTACATGCGAAATGCCAGTTTTGACTGACAGAGCGTTTAGATTTCAAGGTGTGCTTTCGTAACAAGCCTCCTCGATTGTGGTAGTGTATTCGTGTTTTTCTGTTCCTGAAATCTGGTTACTTCCTCGCAGTATTTGTTCTTGAAAAAAAGCCTGTACCATTTGCGTATTGTGCTAATCTCTTCACCAATCTTCAATAAATTTCCGTAGCACTGTGATTTTCGAATGACAAAAACTTGGCCACTAAACGTTGATTCTCGAGATTTGAAAGTGTTTCTCTTTCGGAGCTCATTTCTTTTGCAGAACACTCAACTGTTTTTCATCTGCGAGCTTCCTGAAAACCAACTGTTTAACAAAACAACTGTCGTCTGCTAACGGCACGTAGCTCAAAAGTTATTCCGTCTCAAAGCCTGTCAGATTTGCTTATAATAACCTATTATAGTCTTACAATATTCACGATCAAAAGATAAAGCATCTCATCAATTTATATTCTTTAATACTAGTATGTTTCATTGTTAGCAGAAGCGGTGCCCTACTGACCACCAGATTAATGCCAGGAACATTCAATTGAATCTCGTTAATTATATCCCTTCAAAAATAGGAATAATATTCTAAATTTAAACTTTCGTTACTTTCTTATTTATCAATTTAATTTTTTTATTAACTCTTAATTTTATTTTAACGTAACAACATCAGATATCGAATACAAAATACCATGAATTACACAGACGTTTTTTTTATTCTGGCACTCTTGTCGTCAAAATTTAAAGACATGCGCACAGGTCATACCTGTTAATTTTAATTAGGAAGACTAGAGTAGTTTGAATGAAGTCTATTATGAATGCTGACGCTTAAGTTCAATGAGGTAATTGAGATTTGCGGAAAAACTGTAGTGATCAAAATTAACGTTGCACGGATGTCAGAGCAGTTTTAGCCCTCAGTCGAGGATGATCTACAGAATAACTGAGAACCTGAAGGAAAAACAGCATAAATTCTCGAAGGTAGTGTTAACAAGCAATGTACGCCGAAAACAGTTATGTAGAAAGCTTGCTGTCTCACACCAGGGAGAGCAAAATACCAAATAGTGGTATATGCATTTTGCGGATAAAGACAATCGCTTTTGCCTGGCACAGTTTGTTATATA
>NW_019215802.1:0-5198 GCF_002532875.2 Varroa jacobsoni | reverse complement strand
CAATTGTAAAGTGGGTTTGTTGTGTCACCGATCAATACAGTCTGCTTGCAATTTTTCCACTGATCAACTAGTAAAAATAGTTTCCGGTAAACTCCCGAATTAGACCGGCCACAACAACAGCAAGCCACCAACTACCATAACGATACGCTTGTCTCTTGATGACGACTACGTTATATCAGCAATAAAGTGTATATATATAGAATACTACGAATCGTTGCACTTTATACTATCTTCATAGGCATGGATCTTCAGTTTGATAAATAAAGTGACCACCCATTTATGATCCACGGTTTTTTCAAGCTATGAGTAGTATCTAGCCAGCGATTTACCCAAACGATAGCGTCTCAGCTGTGTTAACAGTAACACGGTCGTCTGATAGTCTGAGCAAACGGCTAGTGGAAACATCTTCCTTAAATCATACGTTTTCTTTTTCGAAATAAAATGTTTTTTTTTTTTTGGGAATCGGCAAGAAGAAGATTTCGGACTTTCCGGATAATGACATACTCCCGCAACTATCGTTGTTATTCTGGCCTGATCGGGCTGCGTGTCTGGATGTTCATTCGACGCGTTCCTATCATTGAACAGAGTTCATTTCATAATATTATAGCTGCTGGCCATTTGGCCATCGTTTTTGCAAACATTTCGTCTCTCCGACGTCGCGCTTATTTTTATTTCCGTAGCTCAATACGTTGGGCATCATTTCTCCAGAGTGTCTTTGTTTCGCTTTCAGAGACGAAGCCGACGAACTGCCTACAAACACCCACGTTTGACGTTCGTAACTAAATGGCGACAGCAAAGGGGTGCTTGCTAAAGTCGGCCATCGACCGGTAGATGTAAACTGGCTATGTAAAAACTCGTTAGGTGGCGCACTCGCAAATTTCGCTGCCCGCCAAATCTTTGACCAGCTAGCTACGGGAGAAATAATTCTTTAGAAAAGGCAGAAGGTTGTATACTGTTTATCATATCATATATATATATATATATATATGGAACAGCAAAAGGAACGGTTATGATAATGTGAAATATGCCCAATTAACAGTGGCCGTTGCACTACGGCTAAAATAGGTATCCAATAGTCAAAAACAGAAACTAACACCAAATGTTCTAGCTGTCACTTTTCCTATGATCAATGGTTATGGAACGAATTAGAGAAATACATTTTTTT
Organism: Varroa jacobsoni; assembly: GCF_002532875.2. Taxonomy (NCBI): domain Eukaryota; kingdom Metazoa; phylum Arthropoda; class Arachnida; order Mesostigmata; family Varroidae; genus Varroa; species Varroa jacobsoni. The sequence continues at coordinate 4,033 of NW_019215802.1, read as the reverse complement.
TTTTCTTTGCAACGTTATTGGGAACCTTTACTGCCGTATAAACGAAAAGTTACAGCTTTGTCAACCTCATAAACACATGGTGCTTGAGATGCCTTCTTCTGATCACGGCACGGTGTGTATGAGTGATACGTAGTAACGGCTCACCTCAGACCGTGAACCCATCATCTAGATCAAGTACTTGTGTGGTAGTAATTTTTCTCTGGAAACATCCTTTCCAAGAAAATAAGATCGTTAGAAACAGCAAACTCAACTGCTTTTGTTTCGGACGGATACGCATATGCCGCACAAATCACTGGTACAGATCCACCGAAATGGATACTAATTGTAGAAAAAAAAACTTGGCAGTTTATCAATACGTGGTAAACATGAAAAACAGTAGACTATTTTAGTCCACGCAAAACAGCACTTAACTATAAATCTCCGGATTTTAGACAGTGGCAATGGAAATGTATCAAATAGTGACAAAATAACCAATCTACAATACCGGAACATGTTACAATACAATGTTTACACGTATACGTATTCGTGCAACAACATGTCTATATATATATATATACCCGCATTACCTATAGCTAGATAGATACTTGTCGGCGATTATCCATTATAGAGAAGGCCTTTACTGGTGAAACTGAGTAAAGTAAGATTCAACAATGTCGACAACAAATACCCCTAATTGATATTACCGATATCGGGCCAGCTGTACTAATCGCTACCGCAAACGTCCACGACAAGTTTTCGATTCTTGCCTCATGCGAATACGATGTAAACAAATTATACTATATAAACAATAACTTGTTTATTAGGCCCAATCATCCGAGAAAGCTCCCACATCAATTGTTTCAATAAACAGGAAGCGCTAAATTTTATTTGCTGTTATTATAGTAAGGTAAACAGTTAGTGCAGATATTAGGTGTAATAGAACGGTTCTGGTCGATGTACTAGAGACAACGATTGCCTTTTGACCTTGACTATGAAGAAGGTTGAGGTACAGAAGACCTATTGGTTACACAATACGGATCAATCGCATTCATGTGCAGGAAATGATTGCACATCAAACACTACAGCCATAAAAACGTCATAGACTTCATACTAGTCCAACCATAGCCAGACAACCTCACGTCAAACGGACTCAGGCCAACTTGTTTACTATCGATCAGCTGCTTTAAGCTGAACTAGCGGCATACGCGAAAAAAATAAATTACATATTCAATATATATACACACATATATATAACTATCACAAGACTATATGTAAAGCCAGTGAACTGATGAAATGTAGGACGTAGCGAAATAGCAGAGAATTCATTGGTCATTATAAACAGCATCTAAATCGAGGGTGATATAAGTGTGGCATCTCGTAACCCAGCGCACTTTCCATACATAATGGCCACAAACCATTTTCAACCTAGCGATATCGATCTGCCCTCCTCCGCCTTCTGTACAGTAGCCTTCTGTCGAAACGTACGCCCTTCGTTTCGAAACAGTGGATGATAGCAAATGCCCCTTATAGGGCCATCAGTGATGTTCATTGGCCTAGAACACATTTTACCTAACACTAGTAGCGTTTAACAAAAACCCGTTGCTGTGACTCGTTCTGGGTTTAGCAATGTATGCCGAGATCATTCGACCCGTATCTTCCTGCATCGGGATCGTTGTCTCTCACGAGTCCGCATGGAGATCGGCTTAATGCTACTATCGACTCACGAGGTACACAGAAAGGCTGGTAATATGTTGCTGCTTTCCCGCTAATCAAGGTGAAGATTTGATACGCAACATTCTGATTGTAATAGCAACTAACTTCAATCTATTTGTTAAAGTTACTTCTAACGTTGCACAGAACATGACGAAACTGAGTTTGAAGGATGCCTAGGCTAAACGAAGCGAGAAAAATAAAACCGGCTGAAAACCGCTTCACTCTTTTGTTTTTTTTTTTTCTTTAAATCTATATTCAAGGTACCCAACCAGTGTTGACATTTTCGTTCAACCCCATATTCTCAAAGCGTGCTCAAAGCTTGAATACGTAATTTCAGTGCCGACAGCAGATTCGAAATTGTACGGACGTCGGAAGGTAAGAACGCGTAATAGCCAAACGACATAGGCTCTTCTTTACGGTGATACGCACCGTTTTCAGTAGAGTCTAATCCAATCATCATTGCGACGTTGTAGACGGTAGCTATTAACACGTTCATGTAATACGTTTGCAGGACTATGGCGGGACAGGTCTTGTTGATGTTTCACGACTTAGACATGTGATCAAAATTAACGACGCGCGAGCGCATGCCGAGGTACCATCAGAGTCCGACGGCCAGCTATTTTGAATGTCGCGGAAAAGGCCAAATAATATATAGGTTCTGTTGGTTCTTTAGCATTCATATTTTCTAATAAATTCGAATTTTAGGAGGTCGGCTTTCGCATAACTGGTCTATATACGTCATCGGATGAGACTTACTTACGATCGTTTATTATAATCTGCAATGAGGCTGTACTTTCTCTATGAAAGGCACAAAATCTGACTATTTTTAAAAATATGCGTCACGCACGAAGTCATGACTGCGATCGACAAGATGAATACTCATCAAGCGAGAGACCTGTGTTTGTTTCCAACACGAATATGGTTACATGTTTTATCTATTTCTTTCATCAACAAGCGTCACCTAAGCTGGCCCAACCGACAGCCCTCGATGGTCATGAATGCGTTCGGCCATTTTTTTTTTGTCTGGTCTGGCACGTTGATAAACCATTGCAACTTGAAATGAAGCTAAAGCGTATATATACATACATACATGCGTGTGTGTTTCTGTGTGTGCATATGGATGCTGCTGTCACTTTCTTGGTGCTGCTAAGTCGAAAAGCGTTTATTCATGCTAACACAAAACAAGAAAAACCAGAAAGTGGCCTCTGCTTCCCAGTTCTGCGAACGCGGTAGGGTAGCATGGCGTGTCTATGAAGACATCAGTATCCGGATGTATCTAGATGATATAGTTGGCTTACTTACCTGTTATTCAACGCGCTGGCTCGGCGGTCTCGTCCGAGCTCAGCGTCATCCTGGCCAGCGAGTGACCCTTTTGATAGAGGTGACAGTCCCCTTTGCCTAGTATAAGTCACTGAAAGCACACTTAATCACGGAGCTTTGGCATCAAGTACGACGAAGTTCATTCGAACACAGGGCAAAACTCTCACTCGCAGCATGTACATGTATAAAAACAATCTCTCAAAAACGACGACGATTTAGTATCTCTTCTAGACGACACAAATCCTGCACCGCCGCTGCTGCTGTCAGTTTGACCGTCATCCAGGACAGCAGTGCTGCCTCCACTGTCATCAGCACTACGCGCAATCTTAACCTTCGCTAGAAACAAGAGCTACCTAGGCCGTTTCCGTCTCCCACGAGTTGCTCTAAATAGACATAGTACAACAGAAGGATTCGTATCATTACACAGCACAGTACAGTAAAACGACCACTGATCTTTGCTTGCATGAACACCAGGATGTCATGTTATTACTGTTATCTATCTATCCATATGTGTGTGTGTGTGTGTGTATATATATATATATATAGGTGTGTGTATCCAGGCGATGCGGAGCTTCACTGTGCACTGGGATGGTGGTGCCTTTTAACGATCGGCTGGCCGTCGAAGCTAGAACGTATTTAGCGATGAATTTCACGGTACTACAAGTGCCCTGTTCTTGCTTAGCCTATGCTCGTATTACTATGCTATTTGTTGCCTTTTAGTTTTCCACATGAGAGAAGCATCACTGATCGATATGTTCAAAGCACTGCAATCCAAGTCTTCGTTCATTGCAACGTACGGCCCAATGCTTCAATAATATTGGTTCGCGGTCAGTTGCTCCGTTCCACATCTCTCAGTTTGTTTCTGACGTTGTTGTTGTTGTTGTTGTCAGGACAGCTGCTGTTGTTACAGAAACGTTAAGCAATTCGCTTGCCACAGATGCTACACACCGGAATCTAGAGAGACAAAAACTACGTTCAGGAAACGAGAAATCGCCTTCGTTGCCTTCGCTCCTCTCTCTCT
>NW_019215801.1:0-5199 GCF_002532875.2 Varroa jacobsoni | reverse complement strand
GTATTAGTGAGCATCACATGTGTCTGGCTGGGTATCTCTTCTAGAAGTTGAACTTATCACAACACCCATACTTTACCTCTTATTAAATTGGTACAGCCATGAGCCTTTATGAGTTATGAGTGAAAAATTTTTGGCACCTCCGACATCCAGTGAGCCGGTTCTGCTTGGGTCAACATAGCTTATTTCAATTTGCAAAGCTATTTATATTTAAATGAACAGAGCTAATTTTACACTGGACTAATGTAACCGAAACATATTGTTCCGTTCGATGGAAATAAAAAAAAAAAAAACTTTAAGGCAGTTCAATTGTATCTATATGATTGCTTAATTTTTCTTTTCGAAGATAAGACGTTCCAATTTTTAGGCGGTTTTATCGGCCGGTACGGGAAATGATGAGTTGATCACTAAATAATTTTTGCTAAAGATATGTAATATCACGAGCACCAATGCAGTCTTAAGGTGTAGAGGGATGGCTGGAAGAATAAGTTTTGAAGTTGTACATCGCTTTAACCATCAGTGCACCTTATGTAGAGAGAAGAATATATTTCTATTTTATGATAGTTATAGTACAAAGACTAATCTAATAACCCAATTGTGATTATCCATCACTTGCTCCTGTAGACATTTTAAAGTAGTCGGACTGCATAAGCATAATGATCGAAATTTCGGCAATTTCGATTGAAATTCAGACCTAGTTTTCGGCACCACTTACGGCAACGTTCTTTTTTGTTTGCCTTGTTGTTTTGTTTTATAGAATCTAACTCTTGTGATAGTTATATTTTCTACTTTTCTTACGTTCCCTTCACATGTTTTTAAGGTTTAGGCGATAAGGGTTACATGTACGTCACAGTGGTCTCGTAAGAAAAAAATTGAGATTACTTTTTTCTATCACTACACAATTTTATACTGTCTACGTGCTAAAAAGCTAAGCCAACAATTAATTCTACTGGCCAAAGACATGTTGACTGAGTATAACATCAACAAAGGGTTGTAACTTTAAGTTTGACCAAGGCTGATATCGCTTTTTCACGAGATGCATTTAAATTGGAATCGATATTTGGATAATATTTTTTACGATTTGACAGATGCATCCCCGACAGCCATGTCTATTGGATGGGTCATATCTATTTAGATAGTCTTAATCGCTTACAGCTGATTTTCGACATTTCCTTTTGTAAATTTTCAAATAGAGTTTTAATGCCGAGCGTAGATTCGTTGGAGTCTCGTTAAAATACTCTTAATGTAAAACAATCTGGGCTTAAAGTTTCACTTGTAAGTTGACTGCGAACAAGAAATCCTAAAGATCCAAAGGTTAGAAACGCTTAAAAGGTGCAAAAAGTCTCTACGATTGATCTTTTTTTAAGAGCTCGTCGTTAGCAGTTTCATTGTGCAACGAAATTCGAGGATCGTCGAAAGTAGCTATTTGTACTATTTCGATGCATCCAAGCCTAATCCTCATAGAAAATCTTACCCTTTGGCCCGTGGAAACGTTTTATAGATTTTTCACAGATCGCGTAATGACGCAAGCCGTCTATTTTGTAAGTTTATAGCTTTGGGGAGAGGGGGTCGTTCAGCAGGAGATAATCAATAATATCGCTTAATTGAAGTGCAAGGAGATTTATGAGATCGAGCTAGTCAGACTGTAGCAGACGACAGAACGCGTCGGGCCATTACTAACCATTTCTGTTTCAATGTACTAGGCTTGATTTTTTTAAACATTGAATGAAAGAGTGCATACTAATACGTCTCTATTCTAAGCACGACCATATATAATTTTATCTTACTTATTTTATATATTAGGTGCGCACATAAGAGGTCTTGCAAGTTCGGAGACGCGGACTTCATACATACAGGAGGCGCAAGGAGTATTCACTAGGAAATCGGCAAACACAAGTTAATACGGTGACGAAGAGTTTGCTGGGTGTCAAAGTCTGAGGTGGCTTTATTTATGCAACATGAACAAACTGAACGCAAAACGACCATGCTGTATGATTTCATTTTTAAGACAATAGCTAAGCCGATTTGCAAGTTCAGGCTTGAATTTGAGCATGTTGAAACCACGGAGGACCTTTTCCGTCGGCATAGACCGTCAAAAACGTTGATGCAAGCTGGATTTTCATTCTGATTTCGTCCGAAGGTGTTGACTCGTTTGGAAACGGACACATTGGCCGGAAAGCTTATGATCTCGTTATGTTGCGTAGGCTGTAATAGTTTACCAGTACCAGAAATTTAATGCTGGTCAAAGCTGCACGGTTCGAGCAGACGCTCGGAATAATCTGACGAGAAGTTAACTTCTAGTAGGCCAACGAACCAGTATATAGGATCGTCGAAGAGGATCGAGTTCTATGTGCTTGAATATGAATTTAATTTTTTCCAAATGATCGACCGTTCGAGATTCACTTGATACAAACTTTCACAAGGTATTAAGTAAACGTTATATGGCTTATAATGTGTCTGGAGTCAGTTCTTTATCTAAACTGGTCGACCAATGACAAACGCCCAGTCGCACATCGAGGAATACGCCAACATCTATCGTAAGTGGCAATGAGTTCTACCATCAATTGAAGTCACGACAGGGCTTGCATTGTCATTACCGTCGATAATTATAGGCATCAATTCGGCATGATAGGTCTTCATTAGAGAGCTGACAATACCCCAATACCGAAACCCGTAAGAAAGGGAAAACGTATTAGCGCGTTTTTTCCGTTCTACACCGTTTCAAGATAACTTGATCACGGTAGCTAACAAACAAAGGATAGCTGCTAGTTAAGGCTTATTTATTAATCGCGTCCACAATTATTATTTAATTGTGTTTTGGCTATGTAAAAGCTTTTGCTTTCCTTTCCTTTTTCTATACAATTAACAGGCCTGAGCGGATTTCTTCGTCCGCAACGGTTGTGACGCTTAGCCTCTCCACTGAGCAGACGTCAATCGCAGCCAGCTGCAGACAGTCAATGCAATTGAAAGGAAAATCTTCAGCCAAACGGCAGTAACAGTAAAGTTCTATACCATCTCGATACATTTGACTCCTAATTTTATGGACTGAATAATAATAAAAAAGCGATCAAGTTTTAGGTAGATTAAACACGAAGGCTTCTTAGACTAAAGCCTATGTGATTTACTGAGCAGCTTAGTTGTCTAGAACTGAATAGCTTTAAACGTGTACAAAACGAGCCGATACAGTGATGCGCTTCTATTTAATTACAATTTAATACATTCAGCTGAATATCCGTAGATTAGGCCAAACACATTTAAGAAAGTCCTGCTCATCTTCTTGTCGGAGTCATGTTTCTAAGGGATCCCGCTATCTGATAACGTCAATGTGTTTATCACCCGTAGGACATGTATTGCAGTAGTCCGACACAAGTAGGCAAAGGGCAATTTAGCAATAAAAACTTAATAAATCCCTATGCATCTTAGTTAATGATTAATAGAAACAAACAGATGCTTTATCGTTGCAGGGGCCAAGATCAATGGAGGTAGAATACCAGGTTTCCCAAATGTCTAATACTGTTGAAGAAAAGAGTTTTCAACCTTTCATTGGAAGGGAATAGTATTATCGATTAATTGCAGGTACATAGAAAAGATCCTAGCACGTGGCTACAGTCTTATTTAGCATGAAAAGTACGGAATAGATCTCCTTTTGTATAGTTACGCTTTTGTCTTTAGATTCCGACAGGGATATTCAACAAGCCCGTTAACCGTTATCACAGATAACTCATCAAGGGACAGATCAATTAGCCGACTGCTTGTTGTTGACTGACGAAGAAGGTTTCATATACCTTTTAGTCTCACTTAATTGCGTTGTTATTTTGACCTAGTCCTACGATGCTTTGTTCAGGACTCGGTGGTTCTCATCTAGCAGATCATGCAGTTAATACGTACTTGTGCCTCTAGGCGAGTGGCAAAGGTATTCGTAAATCATGCACTGCAATGTTTAGAATTTTTGCACTGTGTGTCGCCATTAGGGCTTCAGTACGAAATCAAACGTGTTTCCACTCGGTGTCGAACTGTGCGTCGCTAAGTAAACCGGTACATTACTACTGCACTATCCCGGAGATGCGAAACACATTGTCCTACTACGATCAAACTATGTCTAAAGAGTTCGATGCTTTTGGCAACACGCGCTTTCGTGTCCAGCCCGCTAAGGCTGTAATGCCCCTTGTTGGCATTACAGGGAACAGCAGAGTACGTATTACATACGTGTTACCAACCTCAAGGCACGGCTTGCCGATATTAAAGAGATTCAGCCCTCCAAAGCACCTTGTGTCGCCTCGCACATGGCGTTCAAACATGGCAGAACGGCTTGTGTTTATCATGCCCATTATCAAGCCCAGTGAAATTATTCTTATGTCTCATAGCCGAAGTGATTTCCTATCATGCTATAGCTGAGTAGTCCTTTTTAGTGCGTTTACAACAAAATTCTGGCATCTGGAGAATCATATGTCACGCTAGCAGTGTTAACGCATGTTCATCCAAGTTTACACAACACACAATGTCCACAGCACGTAAAACCATAGATAAAAATCACGTTACGGTAAACTTATTTTCATGTAGGAGCTGCTCGATCTAGAATGGACGTTAACTTATGTCGAAGTAGATACTTCAAAATCCAGGACCACATGGCAAGCCTTAAATTCTTCGTACCAGACGAGACAGTTATTTTTGCTCGGAAAATGTTGATTGGCGATTATAACCGTCAAGCCTTTATGTGAACACTTCATGTACGACATTTGCAGTTCTTCCCTCCAAGCTATTGAGAAGATAATAATAAACATTTTTTTGCGGTTTTGGAGAACATGACAGATAAACACTGACGAAGTCTGATGCCATATCATCAGAACTGCACACGTAGAAGGTCTCATCCGTAAACCTAGTCACAACCGGAAAAATCAATGTACCACAAGCTCTCTCAAGGATGACTTATCTTCCTGTATCCCTCGATAAGGTGAAGTATTGCTCTTCATATTTGCATATTGCCTTCGTAAGCTTTGTTTTGCAGAAAGTTTAAGGTAATCATAAGGGGCAAATACTTGATGCCCGATCATGCATATTTGAGATGATGTAATGTCCATGTATGAGAATGTTCGTAGGAAAGCTACCAACGGGCTTATTGCTGCATCGCTATTTAAGGAAACAAATGGGTACGACTAGCTAAGAATCTGAGGCAATCAACTCATTTCTAACAATATCTACTTC
>NW_019215799.1:0-5201 GCF_002532875.2 Varroa jacobsoni | reverse complement strand
TCTTTTATCTGATATAGGATATATATCAGATTAGTATTTAGAATATTTGCATGGTCAGGGTCACTTAAGTTTATTTTTCAAAGTGTCCAATACATGATACCGCATCACAGCTATCTATTCAATGATAATAATTATAACAATATATAAATGTTTGTATAGTATAAGATGAATAAAATACCCGTGCGTTTGCAGCCTAAAAATAAAACGATATACGTATCGTTCAGTCAAAGAGACACGTTTGCTAGGACTTTGTGATACGAAAAGTATGAAATATATTTAGACATAAAAATTACAGTAATAACAATAAAATTAATTATACATTGTGGTTACAATAAAATCTCTTCCCAAAACTACTCATATCAACTGGTTGGACTGGAAACGAAACAGGGAACTCATGGGAAACATTAACACGTGTAAGATAATGACCAATTCTTGCACTGATTTGTTTGCTGATTTTCATTCATGATGATCCAAATCCATTGGTTGAAGTGCCGCTCCTTTACCCCTCAACTACTGTCATAATGTAGAATTGAAAGCAAGTGGGAATGATAATACCAGCGCAATCACTATATGATATATTATATATATATATATATATATATATATATATATGCGGTGAAATAGAACGATGGATCAATTTTGGTTACTTGGCTTGATGCTTTGCTCACTGTGAAGTATGTTCGATACCTAGCTAATGATTTTTTAATGTGTAGGCATTTATACAGACATATACGTGCGTAAGGAGATTTCCTTCTCTCGATGCTACAGATGGTAATACAGATAGTTGTGTGTATTTACATATATCTATATCAAATGAGAAGTGATGGTGGTTTTCTAAAGAGAAGCAGCCGTGCTGTAGAAGATGACGTGTGTTTGGGAATATATATATATATACATACATATGTGGTAGATGATGCACATGCGATATATTAAAATCAGATCTGCTTTTATGTTCGCTATTATTCCAATAAGAACGAAAATGCCACAGTATTAAAAAAGTAATTATTCTTGCGAGCGCTATGACGATCATTGTGACTGTGTAAATCGATAATGAGCTTATTAGCAATCTTACTTTCGGTATACGTGGATACCGCAAAATGTCGCCTGATTCTAGTGTTGGGATTGAACATAAAGATATGGTAATATTGACCATTGTTGCTAAGAAAACTCTGCAGTTGGCGGCCTATTTGTCGCTAGTGGTTGGTCTTCGAGCATAGTGAATTTGTGTCATAACGAGATAATTTTACTTTCCTCATGGTACTTACGCCGTGTCTAAAGTTGATCCATCGCCATTATAGCAAATCAAGGAAATTCTATTCTTAATCATTCGTGCGTTATACAATTTGTGAGATAGCAAGGAAGAAAGCCGTTTTCGAACGCAATTAAGAAGTTGATATCGAGAACCATTAATCATATATTGTGTATTATAGATCTTGCATCGGTGACGTATACCTGATTTCCAGTCAGAGTACAATCAATACGTAGCGTACATAATTTGAAGAAAGAAATAATAATATGGAGTTTCTTAATACCTGAACAAAAAAAGTGCTCTTTGCTTGTTACACTTGCCTGCAATCAATGATTATGATGATGATAAAATAATGTGCAATGATGAATGCCTAAGGAGGACTATTTTAAATGGCTCTGCAAGCAGTTTTCTCCTAAGGTATTTTAAATTATATAAAGAGAATTTCTAAGGAACTAGATTAAAACTTTGAACATAACAGGCTCCCAAATGTCCTTCAGTTACATCATAGCAATGTGTCTATTTGCGGGAGTTGGGGAAACGGGTCTCAGTTATATTGAACTTAAGTGAAAATGATGTGGTTGTAATGTATTTGTACATTTTGAAGTTGGGTCAAGTCTTTTTTTGACACGCTCATACAAAAGTACACAAGACAGCTACACGCAAACATTTAGCAGCGCGGAAGTTTTTGTTTTATTGCCAACTGGGAATTTCTGAGAGCTCAAGGGATCGTTCTCTTGTGTTTTTGAAAATCTCCAGTCAGAACGAGGAACACTTAACGCAATGGTTAAATGGTATAATCTGTATTATGAGTTAGTAGTAGTTGGGAATGATAGCAACCTAGCTAGAATGCTTTAGTGTTCTGCGTGGCAAGGCATTATCGGCGGCAGCGGATACAGAATAATCTTGAAGTCAGAAGGGCATAATAGTGTATAGAGTACTTACTGAGAGTAAAATTTGGGAATGACAAGGTAATTTCAATTATGCAAATATCGAATTAATAGGCCGTTAGCATACTTATATTTTCACTATAATATTAACGTATCCGTTGGGTGACGTCATCGTTTAGCCTGTGGTCGCGTTTTTGCACTGGCTTGCGTCGTTTTATATGCCCAACATGTTGTAAGCGTTTTCTATATCTTTTGTGCGTATTTCTCGGTCTCTGTTATTGCAGATGATATTACAAGTGCTCCTGCAACTATTCCTACAACTACTACAATCATTTCTACCATATTTCCCACAACTTCTACAACCACGCCGGCTGACTGCAGCAAAGACCTCAACTGTCTCGTTGTGTCTTCTCTCTACACAAAAATAAGAAGAGATCTACTTTTGCGAGAGAATGTACTGCCTCACTGGGACTTTTTCAGATCGTGTAGACGCATTTGCGAAAGGTCAGAACGCGAAGTAGCTGTACACAAATGACACAGCTTCTTCAAACGAGCGATGTCGAGGCGTAAAGACGACAGCGACGAATGAAGATGACGACAAAAGTAACGACTCTCTTAGCAGCAACGCTCAGTGAACGACAAATATCGCCAAGTAACAAGCAAAATGACGGCATGCAAAGTAACCACAACAATAAGAACAACAGCAGCAGCGGTAGCTACAACAAAGACGGCAACGCCACGTGAATATACGACAATGCACAGTCGTATTATGCTACGCATGATAAGTCATCACGACGGTTGCCCATGAAAAAGGGAAATGTATATGAATATCAGATATAATAGGTTTAAAACACACATAATACATTCGTGCATATGTTAGTTGCTGGGTGGTATAGATGTGTAATGATAGCGCTATGCGCACAAGACTATCGAGTTGGCGAGAGAGTAGAACGATGACAAGCGATACAGGGGTATATTATTTAAAGCGACTATAGGCCTCTTTAAGATGTCAGATTTGCGGATTTGTAGGAGTGACGATCTCATGCTGACCAATTTGCTATCCAACGACAGACAACATATGCAGACGAATATTCGTGTGCTTACAGACACTCATACATCAAAAAACGCACGTAGACATGCACACATACACACACACACACACACACCCATATGGACAGTAAACAGTCACTGTACAGCGCGAAATCTGCGCTACAGACATGCACATGTCGACAAAGGTTCATACCGAGAGAGAAGTACACATTTAAATTTACACATCCTTTGTTGATGTTATATTATTAATTTATGTTATCTACTCACAACCTAGCCGGTCATCAAAGGCTCCATAACTGAATGGTTCATTAGACCTTTTTGCCGTCTTTTCTTTTTGCTGTCTCCTTAATGCGTGTTCGTCTCCCTAGCTTCATGCGTAGTTTGCCAATGTGTATGTGTTAAGTCCAAAAACAGGGAAAACATACTCACAATTGCCTATTATAATACTAATAATAATATACGGTAATGGATTTATTAAAGGTAGTGCTGTTACGATCTATACGCTAATGATAAGAAGATTAGGTCAAATAACGGGAATATCAAACTGTTAATTTTTCATTTTTTCTTGCTGCTCAATTTTTGATGACACGTTTCTTGTTCGATTATTTTTCCATCGTAGTTTTCAGCGCTAGTGGTCAAAAAACAATTGGTTTTCTGTAGTTGTTTTCCTATAGTGGGAATGAGTGTTTTTCGCTGCTCAACTGTATGTGGTACATATATATAGTGCATCATTACGGTAACATGAAAGCGATGACAGGGATTAAAATGATAACGACAGTGATTTCAAAAGTAACGTTGATGTTTGTGAAGCATGGATATAAATTAAGGCAAAAATAATGGCTAAAATACTATATCTACATATATTAAGGCGAAACGTAACAGATACACAAACACGAATACATATATATAGAGTAGTGTGTAACATCGACACCAAGTAAACAATTAAAAACAGCAGAAAATGATGAGATAAATTATGATAAGACAATGATAGTATCACATCTCATGTGCTCGTCAATTGTACAGAACATGGAGATGTGCGGGGTGCGAAGTTCAGGTGATGGCATAGAACGCTTTTTGTGCTTGGTGGAAAGCAAATACGTTGATTTTCTATACTATGTCCCACACGCCATGAACGGTATACCCCATCAACCACCTCAGCGTGAATAGACGCATGTTTGTCTGATTTAGGTGACAATACCTGGTCTTAAAGAAAAGAATGCGACAGCTAGTGTCAAACTGACCCACGCGACATTGAAGCCATGTCTAGCGGCTTTGTTTCGTGTGGTATCAAATAGTTAGACGAATCTGTCATATGTAAGCTATGAAGACAGAGTTCTAATTAAGGACTTATAGATGTAAACATTTGGGGGGTCTTGGGGAAAGACAACACTGAACGCTAGCGAAAAACACATTTACAGATATCATCTACAGGTGTACAGCCACACAGACGAAGGCATACATTCACCAACCGGATAGTCGCAACAGGCAGAGAAAGTAGGTGGAACGAAAACATGATAGTCATAGAAAGAGCGTGCGCCCTGCAAGGAATTAGGAGAAGAGAAGGACGGTGTAAGGAAAAAGAAAACCTTTTTTTTTTTTCAACAAATAATGATCATTGTCTTTACCTTCGAAAACAATCGTTTGTATCCGCCTACGCGGCAGAGTCTATATCGTGTTAAGCTGCGAGTGGGTCCCGTTATGCCTTTGGTCTATATATACAAAACAAAATACATGAAATATATGTGTGTCGGTAGTGCGGGTGAAAACGCGGAAAATCAATAAAGCGCGAGATACAGAAAGACAACCGGGAAAAAGAGGGTGTGCAGGTACAGACGACTGTAGACGTTGTTACTGGTATATGTACTTTCGGAACAAACCGCGAGAGAGAAAAAGACATAAATATCTAGTTGCTACTTGCTAATGCGACTATAACGGAGGATTCCTCCTAACACGAACTCCGACCGTTAGGTATTTGCGTCCCGCAGGTTAGCGTCTTCGTCAGGCAGCCAGATACT
>NW_019215798.1:0-5201 GCF_002532875.2 Varroa jacobsoni | reverse complement strand
TGTAGACACTGCAGATACCGCAACAGTTTAGATGCCACCTGGGCAGTTCGAATGCACCGGGGTATATATTTATAAAATAAAATATCAATAAAGTAATATACTGCTTTTTATTCAGGTTTTGGTTGTCGAAAGGAAGTCCTGCCATAGTGACGTATTTGGTCTCGACAAATGTCTCTCGGCTGATTTCAATAGGTAATATGAAATGGCACCAAATACTGTGGGTCCCGATGTGGGTATGCACCCTATGTGGGTTACAATCATCAAAAATAGCAGAACTATTTGCTGCAAGGGACGCATTTTAATTAAGCGAAGCAGGATCTCTGCTAGGAATATAATAACACAATTCAGCTTAATCATGAATATTCAAAATAAAAAGGAGAAATACACTGGTTACAAGAACAAAGTGAGCTTTTAAGGATATGCGCAAGGGAAGGATCCTCGGAAAGTTGCGTCAATCCATACATGATAAAACTAGATGCAGGCTTGGAAGCGCTTACCTGTCAATCAGATACATTAGGAGCCTAACTTATCATTTTCATTTTTTAGTTTTTGCAGCATAAATTGCAGCAATTATTTGGTGAAATTTGCTACCGAACCAAATATTTTGTAGCAGTATTTAATGATCGCATAGCGAGCTTCATCATAAAACTATTACACGTTGGACTACCGTCTATAACATCTGTAAAAACGGTGTATTAGTCAACGCGTCTTTCCTGAGATATTTAGAAAATTATTATAAATATTATATATTTCCTTCGTTTAAAGCGCTTCTCGTCGCCATTTCCATCATATTATCCTATATTATTATATTTTACCATATTATCCTAATATATATAATCGTAAAATATTGTTTGTACTTTACGTACAAGTTGATTTCTACACAGAATCAAAGCTACCCATAGCAACCGATGTAGATTAAACGAATCAAAATGCGATGGTAACTACTGTTATAGACCTATAGGAAAATTGTGGCATTTCCAAATCTTAGGAAGGCTTTCGGCGGCGTTAGGTAAGAGCAACAAACACTACCTTGTTTCGGTTTAGATAAATGTATGGACTCATATTTAATTAATCGAAAACAGTTTCATTGAGCCTCTTACCAAAACCGAACAGGACTAGCTCTAAATAAGAAAAAAAAAGACCACAAAGCGTTACATGATACAATTACGGAACCCATTTTCGGCATGTACATTGCCATTTTATACTAGTAGTATTACAATATTGTGATTCGTGGATGACACGCATATTTCAGTTACGAGCACAAGATTGCAGAACAATAAACAAATGAAGAATACATAAGGTTCGTCCTAGGCAAAACAAGGATAAGGAATTAGGAATCAAATGCCAACGGAGCGCTGTTACGTGTTTAGATAGCTATCAGACGAGAAAAGAAAAGCGGCTGTTTTCTAGCTTTGAGGCGGACAATTCCGTTTAGTCTTTTTTGAATTTTTCCCATAACTTTTTTTCTCTATTTCATTTACAGGATTGTTTTTAATTTTTCATTGACCTTTTCTTTAGTTTCTGATCTAGGCCCTGTTCGATTCGATTGTACCTCTCTTTTTTCTAAGTTGCACAAACACTCAGAGATAGAGATCTCGAAAGTGTAATTAAGGTCAGTTTTAAATTTCTGCTTCTGGAAAAGGCTAAGTGCGACCTAGAATCGCAAGGAAATCTGTGGGCCACAATAACCCAACCTTATAACGGATCAACAGAAATGATTAATCTATAACAACACTAATCATAATAGATCATGGCCAAAGCGTGGTGTTAGCTTTTGAACGAGAGCTAAAGCCGGACCCTATCCAAGGAAGGTTATGTTGTGTATTTGGTGTGATTGCAGGGGAGTGCTCTTCGAGGAGTCCATTTTGAAAAGTTAGCCAGTTAACCCTGTCAGGTACTATAAGCAGCTAATTATTTAAGACAGTAAATTCAAGAACAGCGTTTCGCTGTGTTGAATAAAGGAGATAAGTTTCGTTATGGCATCCCCCGACTTCATACATATTGTGACTCGCGAAAAATTGTCGGAGTTTAACTCGGGTGTTTTACCTCTTACGGAAAGGCGATAATCTGAAGATTATCGCCTTTCCGATACTTGATGAACTCCGTTGATGGGAAGTGTTCTTCATGTCTAGAAAATATAAATAACCATATTGATTAATTTATCAGAAATTATGATATTCACTTCTGGAAAAAATGAGTTGGAAGGTTCCGATTGAAGTTGTTCGAGCAGAAAATTTCCTTCATTTTTTTGAAGTCGACAGACCTAGGGAGCCTCAGACAGCAAGAATCGTTGGGAGCAGCAAAAAGAAAAATCTATGACAGCACTCTCATTAGAGATATAGATATTTGCTTACAGCAGGCGAGGCTCTTGATCGTTTGCTACGCTTATAGCGAGCGCCCTTTTTATCATACATCAATTAAAGAAAAGTCGTCAAAATACAAAGAGGCAAAGGGCCTTATCCATGAAATTACATACTTTAGAAGTAAAGTATTTATTGATGCAATTTCGTTCATCGCTCAATGTGTCTAGTTGACAATAAGTTTTCCAGTAGTCCTATAAGGGCGTAGCTACCATGTAATGCCAGGGAAAAACAGGTAGGTCGAAATTAACCCAACTGAATTGGGTAGAATTAACATCAAACAGCTGCGCTCACAAATTTTAACACAAATTTTAAGTTACTCGAGCTCTGCATAAAAGAGCAAAAATTTCAGCGCAGGCGGAAGAAAGGGCTGTTCTGCTTACGGACATTCGATAAAAAACTAGTTTTTGTCGTTAAATCGCCTTCGGTGATATTTATGATTTTTTTTTTATCTGGAGCTCGTGGTGAGGATGTAGTGATAAGAGCATTTCTAGATGCATGTAAGGCTTTCAATTTAATGTGGCATCGTACTGCCGTAAAGGCAAGGCGGAACTAACCTAAGCCCTTTTATCTTCAATGTGAAGAGGGACTTTTTCAACACTAACAGGGTTTCTCTCGAGGTGCATTTGGCATCATTTCAGATATCCTGGCACTCAACTCAAGATGAATGACTTCTAGAAAACTGCATCCATAGTTGATTTCTCGCTGCACCAGTGGTATTCAAATTTGACCTCATTTTATTTATTCAGCTTTGCTAACAATAGTCAAAAACTTCGTAAATACAGGTCAGCAACATCATATTTGATGTCAGATGGGGTGGGGAGGAAGAACCATTTGAAACAATTTACGTGATTTCGTTAATACTAGTCTTGTTGCGCTTAGAAAACAAATCTGAAACAGTTTCCAGATATCCGAGCGGTTGTACTTGGGGGTAATGAGCGGCGTAACATCTATCGCGAATATTCACGCATCTGAAACATTTATACGTATCGTCAGGATTAGTCAAACCTGATGTCCTGCAGAAGTTATAATGAAGCACCCGAGGCAAGGTAATACTCATCAGCCTCCTAGGATTTTTGCTTCTAGTTTCTAGGGCTCATCTTGAGGGCTTCCGTTGCTGCGAGCTCAAGGCGAAAACGTAGATCCTTGGAGAGCAGTAATATTTAAATGCGCGCATGAATAACACAGGAAATCGAGACATTTTTTTTTATTTGCATCAGACATAAGGTTAGTTGCAGCGTACCCTCAAAGGTCACTGGTCTTGCATCGACGCTCAGTGTAGCTGGTAAGAAGGAGATTATTAAAACGTGAGTTATTAGATACCAATTATCAAGGGATATGTACCTATCGTATGCTTCACTTACTTGAATTACGCTTACTACTTGTTTGCCAATATGTTAATGCTTGGCCTTTTTGAGCCTTGTGCGTCGGTGTCTGAAACGGAGGCATCTGCAAGGTGCTCAAGCAAATAATACAAACAATGTTCTACTATCCAAACTTTCGCCGATCTCCGTACAGCACGTTCGTGGAATTGCACAACCTCCTTATAGAAAACCAAAGGTAGGTAGTATTGACGTCAGGAAGAATACCAGCTCCGTCGCGATCGAGTCAGACGACTATTACGTATTCGTCTATTATAGTAAAAGATGCTCACTGGGCACGCGTCGAACTACGTATACGTAAGAGTTTCTCAACTGGAGCTATATATATATATATATATATATATATATATATATATATATAGGAAAGATCGGGCGTGCTTCCAAATCTGTGCTACGGGAATCTCTGATTAGTACCTAGTGAAACAGAATTGACTTTGATCTTCGGTGAGAGCTTGTGTGGACTATAGTTACGCTTTAATTAATAACGAAAGGTTTGAATTAAAACATTATACGACGTCGACTAGAGATAAGAGCCACTTTCAAGTTTACGTAGTGAAAATAGTCAGAACATCTTATCAGCGTCACATATTTTTGGCTGTTACGAGATCCATCACCTGGACGGTATCAAACGGTTGACGTAACGACGTGGCGTCTACCAGGTCCTATAAACGACGCCTGGTATTCGGCCGTTAATCATTAAAGTGGACCCTTGGAGCGAAGTTGTTGTTTCATGCTTGCTACGCAATAAAGACGGTCACTTAGTAGAAAAATACGCTTTATTGTGTGTAAAATACCTTTGTTCATAATTATATTACAGATACTCTGTTATATTACTCGCAGATAATACTTTAATAATAATAATATGAATCAGAGTAATAATTATCTTTATTAAATATTACTGTTAATAATACAAATAAAACTAGACAAACTACATTTGCGTTAATAATTAGCGTTTAGAGCAAAAAATTGAAATCTACTGCGCATATATATATATATATATATATATATATATATATATATATATATATATATAAATTATGTAATGATATATTAGATAACTTAATATCAGTAATCACAAAAAAATATTCCTATGTTTTGGATTAAACTAGATTCCTCACAATCGGGATTCGAGCTCGGAACATGACAGGATTTGAGAGTAAATGTTATCGTGATCCGAGTGTACTCTGTACTTAATTATCATGGTCGTTATTACCCATTGACTAATCGTTAGATAGCTAATATTTTTGGTTTACTAAGCATGCTCAGAGAAAACTTGTTGCAAACGTATCTATATGTGTAACAAACGCTGTTGATTTCGACCTTCCTCCGTGCCCATTGATTCATCCTCAATTAGGAAATAGCAAAATCGGCCATTCCGCCCCACAGATCCTGATACCTAGAACGTTGGTCATCAGCCCGCAGCCTTTAGTAAGAAGGGTGCCTGAAGTAGCTGTCCAGT
>NW_019215797.1:0-5211 GCF_002532875.2 Varroa jacobsoni | reverse complement strand
CAATAAGCACACATACAATCCTTTCAAAATACGATAGAAGGCAAGAATAAATATTTTCTCGCTTTAATTTGTGGTGTAAGACAATAGGCCCCGAAAAAACGATATCGACACATATATATGAGTTACGGTCCGTACCAGTTCTCCTAGCCCTTTTTGTTGCTATCACTCTGTAAGGACCAGGTGTCACGTCTTAACTACAGTATATACGTATACATTGACCGGTAGCGGGTGATGACTGTAGCAAGCATAAAAGACCACATTCAAGCATTTGAATTATTCAAGTAAGAGTCCTAAATATATCTCAATACTGAGTCACCAGATTTGAACGGATCCGAGGATCAGTTCATGTACAAATAATTTCGATCATTAATTGAAGAGTTTATATAGCTTTAATTTCGTTAGAACTTAGTGGTGACCAGTTACTTTTCTTACGCCATCTTTCTACATTGCATGGCTCTCTGACAATGTAAAGCACTATGCAAATCTTACAAGTACGTGTGCAGCTGCTAAAAATATTGAACTTTAATCAGTTGGATTTATGCTTTAATAGCATTTTCTACTTTATCGTAAGTGGCCAATAAAAATAGACGTTTTCGTGGTACTTCTTAAAGAAACGGCTTTACGATAGCTCTCGCGTTTGACAGCCTATTTCGCATCAAGCTCGATAAGTAAATGTAATTAAATTTGCTGAAAAAAGCTTGCTAAAATCGCGCATAACTTGAGTGAAAAACTTACCACAACAACGTTACTAAGCCATCTTTACTACCGTGACCATTGCTGATTCGTCTGATTCACAGTTTATATTCCTATATAGATACTTGTAAATATCTAAATAAAGATTTAACTTTATTTGTTAAGCACTTTCTTAGTAGAGGTGGTTTTCCACTTGACCTAATAATCCTAATAGAAATTAACTTTTAGGATTTTTGACCTCCTCATCACAGCTTCGAAATAGAACTATTGAACACTGGAGAACGTATTAACGATTTATTAGTGCAATTATTATATATTTTATATATTACATTTTATATTATATATTTATATTTTAGAACAATATTTTTAGGCTAGATATGCGCCATTTTGATCGACGATCTTCTGTCATTTGACTGGTGGACACCACAAGCTCATCGCTGTAAAACTCTTTTTAGCCCCCGGTCGAAAGTGATTTTCATATGAAATCGATTTAGCATCATTAGGGGAGTTCTAGAGAGGTCGAATCAGATGGCAGTCTGATGGTGCGAAATCTAATAATAATAAATAATGCATGACCACCACCACCACCCAGCTTCCCTCCAATAACTAAAGATGTATATGGTCCGGCCTTGTCATGGTGTCGCACAAGGTGTCTGCATCCTCGCTCGTTAGGTGCGGCCGATTTTTTCGCTGGATTGTTGTGATCTTCCTATACAGATCCGAACTAATCGTTTTGTCAAAGAACAACAGTTCATAGAGCGTGGTTCGTTTCCGATCTCGCCAGACGCATAGCGTCAGCTTTATTAACGTCGGTCCGAGCATTGCCAAAGGTTGTAGAGCACCTTGTTTAACTTCTTTAATCTACGTGTTATTGTTGTCTATGAGCGATTGTTCATCACCTGCAGTTAACCACTTCAGAGATGGCCCAATTTCCAAAAGGTTTTGCAGGTGGATTGCAATCGAGCATGCTGCCGTATGCCAATTCGTATGGCACCCACATGTCCAGCCGTTCCGCGTAACCAGTCCTCCTCAAATGACTTAAAATGGTTTGGCCGTCAATAGCTTTTCTTGTTCAATTTTCACAATAATTTTATCCATCTTTCTTGTAATTGGTCGATCACTGCACCAAAATACCCAGAACAGAAGCGACGTAGGCCGTTCCTTTCAACAAATGCATCTTGATCATGAGCAGCGCAGATCTCCTTACAAGCTGGGGCAGCATTTGTCCTTTTATTGCAATAGATTTATAAAATATGGGAAATTTTGCAGAAATTTAACCATTTTTTAGGGGGGTTCTATTTTAAGCTTGAATAAAGGCAATATTAGCACATCTATTGCTGCCAAAATGCTGTTTTCAAATGACGCCAGTGCTGAATCGGCACGATTCATTGTACCTGAGATATATGACTTTATGGCAATTCTACTAGAAGAATCGTCGATACCTTTTCGGCAATCCAACAAATACATTTCATCACTAAGATACAGGTACCGAGTGAAATCCTATAAGCGCCGACCTACCTAGAGATGCTAAACTGCTTGCGTTTGTAGGATGCTGTGAACATATGAAATTTTACAAGTTTCAGAATACTTTCGATACGTTTATGCGTCGATCAACATCTATAAGTCGATCCATAAGTTCGGCGTACTTCGTTTGGGCAGTAGAAATCAGAAATGGAATTATAGTCTAAAAAATATGGCCAGAAAAAAACATTTATTGTAAAAGTTTTCATTCCTTATAGTTTCTCTGAAGTCGCAGGGTGTTAACGGACGTTCCGTACCTATACAAAGGGGCAATCTAACGAAAATACGCAATTGGCAAAACAGTTATAAATCGAAGCGTGCTACGATAATTGTTGCTGTTAGAACCATGCGGTCATTCGTCTGCTAAGCAACAATCTTCATAGTCGTCTGTGCGCGACAAAGAACTATTTCAAATAAGCGTGCAGGCGTAACGATCGCCGAATTTTAACATTGCATCAGCTGTATAGAAATTGTTGTTGATTCGTCTAATCATACCATTTTGGAAATTATGCCGCTGTCTACTGTCAGAACATATTTACATGTGTGCAGGGTATCGGAGTGTGCATTGAATGTTACGTACGCTCTACGGCGTACTATATCTGCCAAACTCGAAGAGTTTCCTCGTTGCTAAAGCAATCGTTATTTACTTGGTGTCGTTTGGTGACATCGTGAAGTTCTTTCACGATAGTACTAGTGATGGCTGACTAATAATAATATTAATTATATTATAATATTGAGCGATAGCGTGGCTCGTTCAGCAAAATGATCACCTTCCATCTCACGTATCTTATTATGGTTATAACAGTCGACCCAGTGCGGCCCGATAAGATGGTCGTACCCAACGCCGTCAGGCGCCACGAACATCAGACGTTCTACTAATCTAGAAAGCACGTTGGAGTATTTCGTGCAGAGCGCGCTAGTTGAGATAATAAGCATTGTGGTGATCTATGACAAACGACCTAAGATGCACGTATGTCAGTACGTAGATCTATGTAATGGTAGAATGAAGGTGACCAAGACCGAAGCGACGATACCGCAAGCAATAGATCGATACCGTAACAACTCACGATTGGCTGATCGCTGAAGCTGTCGTCGTTGTTTCGTACCAGAAATCATGCTCGTTTGTTCGCTAGATAGATAGATGACCGTATGACGTGTGTAAAAATGAATTATAACTTCGGCTGACTTTTTTTTTTCTATTGTAGCATAGCTAATAGATGTAGTAGTAGTATTAATAGGAGAAGAAGTTCGTTGTTAGTCCTATCAGCACCTGCGATCTCTTCGTCGTCCAGCTGTCATCACCGTCGTAGTCAAATGCCAGTCGTAGACATAATTATCCTTCCAGAGTTGCAATTTAAATAGCTTATAGCGTTTTAAGTGAAAATGATTACATATTAGTCGTTGTCAGTTTGCATTTATACAAGAGCACAGTGTCTTCCGAGTCCTGTGTTGGTCCTGAAGCTGAAAGAACTAAAAAGGCGACGAACTAGCGCCCGCGGTTCGGTGTAGTTTGATCTCTAGCAAGAGGAAAGCTCTTATCTCTTGAGATACGATAACAGGTTATGTTTGTTTAGTATGAACGTGTCCATTTGTGGCCTATTCTACAGTAGTGAACATATTGCCAGTAGAGCTAAGGCCGTTAGTTATCATCCAAAAAACAATTTTACTTTTTTAGTTTATGTAACATTTTGGCCTATCACGCTTAACTCGCGCTTTGGCCTCGGCTGCAGTGCGGGCGAGGTCTATCTAATGCTGTTCAGTGTGACGCGTACGTGTTTGTCTGTGCGCGTATATGTTGTTCCTATCCTGCAAACTTGAAAAATCATAATCCTTCCATTTTTCTATACTAGTATCATAGATATAATTAGCTTTTAGAGAATATTATATCTGTATGTGTGCGTACCAACTTACTTTCCTTACTGGCCTATTTCCAACGTACGTCTTTATCATTGCTAAGCCGCTTCCGTCTTGCGAATACGTTGTACTGCTTGTTTTTATAGCAGCGTATCATAATACAGCTTCTAAATGGAAGATTTATAAGCGAGCTTTGCTAGTCGCTACCGCTATCGGAAACTCGATAACAAACACACTGCAACTGTGACATGGCAGGCGGCCTGATTTCTGTAAAAGTACGTTTTTTTTTTCTACTACAATTCAATAATATGCATGCATGCATGCATGCATGCATGTGTACGTTTACGCTGCAACTCCGTACTAATTTTCATAGATGGCCAGTTTCATTGAAAATTGACGATTTTTCAAGTCCCCTTAGATGACCCCTATAGTGCTGTGGCTGTGCGAAACAAATGCGTCAAATGAAGGAAGCGAGCTCTACGGCTACGTACACAAATCAAGCTTAACCGTATTACCGGTTACCGGGCGGTCGGACACGAGCCACAGGACTGTTTCGATGACTATAGACAGCCCGGTGTTGATCCTTCTTATTATTATTTACATATTTTAGCAAGAAAAGCTACGAATTTCTGCTTCGACGCTGATTCGCTCAAACGTAGATTTGACTTGTGATGATCGATGCGGTGGACTCTACAGGTGCGCTCGGCAAATGTTAAAGCTGTTGATACCGCAAAGATAGTGCGCAGAAGTGATACGCGGTGGAAATCTACGGTCATTAACCCCCCACCTCCCGTACACTGTTCCCCCCCATCTTCGCTGCGCTGCTTTTACTACTGTAGCATCAGTCACCTTTACGAGCAATAACACGGCAAAGCATCGTCCATTATCTGTTTGACCGACTGCCGTAGAAGGTGTTAGACATTGTACCTTCATTGTAGATGATCGAGCGAGATCGTTTCTATAGGCACGTATCGAGGCTGTGCCGTCTGAGTCTACTATCTGAACGTTCAAAAATCAGTGCTGTCTGCAATATCAGTCAGACTGATGACGACAAAGCTTTGTTACTTATGACCTGAAGCAGAGCAAATAGCTCTAACAGTCTTTTGCCAGCAAGTATCGAATAGAAACGCCTTCAAATAAGTG